>NW_019384445.1:1430386-1445387 GCF_000671375.1 Centruroides sculpturatus | reverse complement strand
TTTTTTTTTTTTCTTTTTCGCCATTTTATAAAAATTTAAAATATAAAAAGTTTTTAATAAAAGATCATAACGGATGGCGCCACACACGCAGTTTTAAATGTAGCCGGGAAACTTAAGCAACTCGTTGTTGGATTTTATTATTATTTAAACTTAACTGAAATTTCTATTTTATATAGTTCCACAATCATTCTATCAATTACTAATGACGAGGATATCGTTAAATGTTCGGAAAACAAGGCACTCAGAAATATATCTGTTACATTACGCTATCCGCCAATAATAACTGATGAGGGAAGAGTAACTTGAAAACCTATTTGAGATTTCAAAAGATGCATTTACAAACTCTCGTTCGTTTTGATTAATTTTTCTCAGAAAAGCGTTCCTTGAATACAATTTCTTTTTTTTTTTTATATTTGGCTCTTTCTCCCTTTTTGGCACTAAGAGGATTTTTTCATAACTGTAATGGGTCAGTCAGGCCGATAATGGATTTTTAAAACTTATTTTGCCTTGTGGGCACTAAGAAGGCCTTAGCAAGCCCATTTTGGGTTTGCTATTGCTAACCTACAACACGGTGACCAATCTACAAGCGGGATGGAACCGACATATTCGGAATGAACCGCTCTGAAAAATTCCTAAGTTTTTTTATTTCCAGGATTCAATTCCGGGTCCTGCAGGTGTCTTAACCGCCTCGACAAACTTGTTGTCCTTAAATACACCTTTAATCTGTAGACGAATAATATCATCTGGTGCGATTCTAAAAACTATACCAACAGAAACTAACTACACTTGAAACAATGGGATCGAGCGAATAAATTAAGTTTTACATTATCTTGTAGGGAAAGTGCACTTTGAGAACTTTTTAATTACATTAAAGCATTAATTTCCGCCCTGACAGAATGTGTGTCAAATGATTCAAGATGTCGATTCACTTTACAATAAGATTTTTTTTTTTTTTTAACTGTGGGTAAGTTCTTTAGTGCCCTGTGGGCACTAAGACCTTACCCAATTCCTGACCAACCACGGCCGCTTCAACAGCTACCTCAATCGTTTCGGATTGAGTAAGCCAGGACAACAACCTGTGTGCTTACTGTGGTGTCCGAGATGGGGACACCATGTTTTTGATTGTCCTATGCTCCTCAGGGAAAGGACTTTCATTATTACAAGCCTTCCAGCTAGCATCATCTGGCCCTGTAATCATCATACTCTCCTCAATAGCAAAGAGCTATACGAACTTTACATCAAGCTGATAAATACATACCAGAGGATAACATCTGTTCACGGTTTCACTCCATCTCCTGCTTAATTAATCTATCACCTTGTTTCTGTGTACTTACTGTGTACTTATTTTCATGCTGTGTATCATTTTCCATTGTCCTGAGAGATCCATCTGTTTCTCGCCTGAATCATTGCTTCCAATGTTATATTTGTATATTTAATCATAACAATTTTGAGAGGTTTTTCTGCGAGTGTGGCAGGAGACGATTTTGTTCGCCCTCTTTGAAGCTTAATAACTCCTTTGCTTATTATCGAAAATTTCTGAAATTTTGCAGGGAAGTTCGTATATTAGTGGGTTTGATGCTATTAAATTTTGGTGGTTAAAGGTCGACGGGATGTGAGGGATAAAGGAGTCATATCTCGAGTCCGTCGGACTTAATGACGATTTTACTTGTTGTTAGCATTTACATTTTTTTAAAATAAAACCCATCCCTAATTTCAAAATTGTTTTTTTTTTTTCTTTTTCGCCATTTTATAAAAATTTAAAATATAAAAAGTTTTTAATAAAAGATCATAACGGATGGCGCCACACACGCAGTTTTAAATGTAGCCGGGAAACTTAAGCAACTCGTTGTTGGATTTTATTATTATTTAAACTTAACTGAAATTTCTATTTTATATAGTTCCACAATCATTCTATCAATTACTAATGACGAGGATATCGTTAAATGTTCGGAAAACAAGGCACTCAGAAATATATCTGTTACATTACGCTATCCGCCAATAATAACTGATGAGGGAAGAGTAACTTGAAAACCTATTTGAGATTTCAAAAGATGCATTTACAAACTCTCGTTCGTTTTGATTAATTTTTCTCAGAAAAGCGTTCCTTGAATACAATTTCTTTTTTTTTTTATATTTGGCTCTTTCTCCCTTTTTGGCACTAAGAGGATTTTTTCATAACTGTAATGGGTCAGTCAGGCCGATAATGGATTTTTAAAACTTATTTTGCCTTGTGGGCACTAAGAAGGCCTTAGCAAGCCCATTTTGGGTTTGCTATTGCTAACCTACAACACGGTGACCAATCTACAAGCGGGATGGAACCGACATATTCGGAATGAACCGCTCTGAAAAATTCCTAAGTTTTTTTATTTCCAGGATTCAATTCCGGGTCCTGCAGGTGTCTTAACCGCCTCGACAAACTTGTTGTCCTTAAATACACCTTTAATCTGTAGACGAATAATATCATCTGGTGCGATTCTAAAAACTATACCAACAGAAACTAACTACACTTGAAACAATGGGATCGAGCGAATAAATTAAGTTTTACATTATCTTGTAGGGAAAGTGCACTTTGAGAACTTTTTAATTACATTAAAGCATTAATTTCCGCCCTGACAGAATGTGTGTCAAATGATTCAAGATGTCGATTCACTTTACAATAAGATTTTTTTTTTTTTTTTTTAACTCTCTCCGCCCTGTGGGCACTAAGACCTTACCCAATTCCTGACCAACCACGGCCGCTTCAACAGCTACCTCAATCGTTTCGGATTGAGTAAGCCAGGACAACAACCTGTGTGCTTACTGTGGTGTCCGAGATGGGGACACCATGTTTTTGATTGTCCTATGCTCCTCAGGGAAAGGACTTTCATTATTACAAGCCTTCCAGCTAGCATCATCTGGCCCTGTAATCATCATACTCTCCTCAATAGCAAAGAGCTATACGAACTTTACATCAAGCTGATAAATACATACCAGAGGATAACATCTGTTCACGGTTTCACTCCATCTCCTGCTTAATTAATCTATCACCTTGTTTCTGTGTACTTACTGTGTACTTATTTTCATGCTGTGTATCATTTTCCATTGTCCTGTACTCCATCACCAACCCCAATTGTGCTATGCGGTATTGGGGATGTACTTTGTACATATGTAAATAAATTGATTGATTGTGGGCACTAAGAGGGCCTATTATTGAAAGCCCATTATGAGTTCGGCCAGGCCCACAGTGGGACTGCCGGGTGGTGAGGGACGGGGCCCGACATATCCGAACGGACCACCCCCCAAAAATTCCTGAGGAATTTTCGACCCATTCGGATTCGAGCCCGGGTTCCCCAGAGCGGTGGGCTGCCACCTTGACCGCTCGGCCATCCAGCCGCTTACAATAAGATCTATTTTTTAATGTTTAATATAAAGAAATTATATTATATTATTAAAATTAATTTTTTATATTTTATAAAATTTTATTTATAAAAATAAATTTAATATAATTCTTTTTTTCTTCAAAAATACCAAATTATAGATGTCGCGAAAGTAGCCAATGTGTTTATGTGTATATATCATCGATAGCGATCGACTTAAAGCATGACATTTGACTGGAGTCGGTTTTATATTATGTTATCAATACCGAATATGAAATAAGTCGAAAATAATATTTTGTAAATATAACGTAAACATATCTTTAACTTTATAATCATAAATTAGAGCATTAAGCATAAAAATGAACGGAGAAAGCGAATTAAAAGACGAAGATTATTTGATAATGATGGCTAAAAGACATCATTTTGTTGATCCTTCAGCAGCTAAAGCTTGGGTAATTACTGCAAAATCTCTTTTTCCGGATCATTTCGGGATTCAGGTTTGTTACTTATGATTTTCTATTTACACTGTTGATTCTTTGATTACAAATAAATAATAATAATATATGTATTATAGTTTGAAGCTTACAGGATGGCAAAGGATAGCGGCTGTGTAAAAGAAGCTGCATTATACTTTGAAGAAATGTAAGTAATATCTATGAAATATTTGTTTAAATTGACATGAAATTTTTCATATTGATCTCTACATTGGCATTATAACCAAATGAATCTAAATTGAAAAACAATAAGCCAAAATTGAGTAAAGAAAACATTTACAAACAATACAAACATTTTTGCGTTTATTACGACTATTAGGCCAAAACGAACACAAATACAAACAACGCAGTACACACAAAATAATGTTCATATTGTATTGAAAAAATTTTGCACTTTATGTCAAATATTTTAAAAAGTTACAACAAAAACTGGAAAAGCTTAATCAACAAGTAAATAAAAACTTCTTGTCTAACAAGGGTTTTTGATGTAGTGACAAATGTTTTCTGGCTAGACTAACATCAGGTCTATAACTTAACATAAAATTTGTATGTTCAATGTTTAGAATGGAGAGGCATTCCAAATTGAATTCTAAATGATAATGTACAAAATGTTAAGACTTATAAATGCCAAGAACATAATTCACATTTGGCCGTTATCTCTCTGCTTTTTCCTCAGGTTATTGTAAAAATATTGCCATGCTAAAGATAACAATTTAGCTTTTTTGAAATTGTTGCAGACTTCTTTCTTCATCACTTTAAATATATGTATAATTTTCAAAGCCCTGATGTGGTAAGTGATGTAAAACCTGAGGTAAGAACTAATCTTGAAACAGAATTTATACAACCGTCCTTCAACATTGCAAGGTCATGCAGAAACAGTATAACTTCTAAAACTTAATATACTAGCCAAAATGGGTACGATGAAAGATTTAAGTGGCTTTGAGCGAGGGATGATCATTGGTGCAAGAAGAGCTGGTGTCAGCATCTCTGAAACAACAACTCTTTTAGGATTTTCTCACCCAACAGTATCGCGGGTGTTTAGAGAGTGGCAGTTGAAAAAAAAACTTTAAGTGATAAGGACAATTCTGGTCGAAAAAGGCTAGTGAATGAGAGAGGTGAAAGGCAATTAGCATGCATAGTCCACATCAACAGAAGAGCAACAACACGACAAACTATAGCTGAATTCAATGCAGGTGTATCACAAAGCATATCCCAATGCACAACAAAACACACTTTGCAAAGGATGGGCTTTAGCTGCAGGAGACCATCAAGAGTGCCTTTGGTATCACAGAAAAATAGAAAAAAGTTCCTGTTGTGGGCCCAGGAACAATGAAATTGGTCACTTGAGGATGGGAAAAAATAGCCTGGTCTGATGAATCTCATTTCCTGCTCCATCATGCAGATGGCAGGATCAGAATATGACGCAAACAGCACGAATTCATGGACCCCTCCTGCCAAATGACAACTTTTCAGGTTGGTGGTGGTGGAATTATGGTGTGGGAAATGTTTTCCTGGAGTACACTAGGTCCCTTGATATTTGTGTACCCATCTCTGAATAGAACAGCTTATCTCAGCATTATTGTCAATCACATACTCATTTATGGCTGTAATGTTCCCTGATGGAGATGGTTTCTTTCAGCAGGATAATGCACTTTGTCACCATGCTCGATTGGTCTCAAATTGGTTTGAGGAACATTAATCATAGTTTAACCTGCTTCCATGGCCAGCTCAGTCCCCTGACCTTAATCCTATGGAGCATTTATGGGACAAAGTCAAAAGATCACTTCAAAGCTTGGAAATGCCACCATCTAATTTGACCCAACTTAGAGCTGCCATTATGTTAGCATGGGCCAACATTTCTCAACAACAGTATCAGCAACTCGTTGAGTCCATACCAAGAAGAATATTGGCTATGATCAGAGCTAAAGGTGGACCAACTCGTTATTAGAGAGTGTGTCTAATTTTTTGGCCACTCAGTTTATATACAGTAATTATTGCTACATAGAACATTAATAAACATTTTCTGTTTTCTGAATTATTGTTAGTTAATTAAATTTCAAACATAAATATGTTGAAATGTAAATTTAATGCAACACAAATGTAAACATAAGAAAGCAGTTAATTATACAGGATGATTGGTTGGAATGTAATAAAATTAAATATGTGTAAAAAAAGCAAAGCAATTAGAGGTTACTGAATGTTACATACATGTGTTAGAAGGTTGTTAGTTTATGCTTAAAAGAAACTAATATTTAACATGGCTGCCATAACAGATTATGCATCCACTTGGTATAAACTGAGTATCATCATGTTTCTACAATGCTTATACTCACTACATTTGGTATGGAAATATTCTCAAGTACCAATGCACAATTCTCTGATATGTGCTGTAAGGAATATCATGTACCACTACTGGTACAGCAACTACTTTGGACTCTGAGTAATGGCCTCCCAAGTATTCTCTTCTCTATGCCTGTCATGCACTCTTCCTCTGGTATGAGATAAAATCAGACCAACTTGCAGGAATTTCTAGTACCATTTTACAATGTCCTAATGTGATGGAGCATGGTGACACTTGTAAACTTGCCAGAATTCTCCTGTTTTTCATACCATACTATAGGCTGTGCCTCTACTGTGTGACTATTTTCACATTCCTATTGGTCATATTTCTTTATGTAACACTGCTTGTGTTTCTAAATGAAGCGCTATAATGTAGCAAACTGTTTCTAAATGTATGCTGCAAGGGGTCGCTGCAACAAAGATAAAGCAGCTTTTACATCTGCTACATGTGTAAAGCAAAATGGACACTTGTGTGTATAATATGATAATATGCTGTGAAAATAAAAAAGTCAAAGTGACTGTTGATAAAAATATTATGGAAAGATTAAGAAGGATTAAATTTTATAAAATGACTCTGAAAATTATCTAAAGAATAAGAAAATACTATATTTTAAATATAATTATCTATCTCTTATCTCTTTACTTTGCTCACATTTTCAGAAAGAGAAATGCTTAATTCTTCATATCTCTTTATTTAAATATTGTAGTTCTTTAACTAAAGCATTACTTTCAGCTGTAACTGAAATTAAAGGATAGATTACGGCATCCATGTTTAGCTTGAGCAGAAAGCGTTTCTAAACTATAATACAGTGATGTAGCAATAGCTACTCGTGATGTCATTTTCACTACACTCTTGCTACATAAAGAAACACAGCCATTCCTACACAGAAGAGTACTGAAAAGAATGCATATAATCTCAAAACTGATACCCTTCCAACATGTATGTAACATTCAGTAACCTCTAATTGTATTACTTTATTTTCTACACATTTTTTATTTTATGACATTCCAAATGGATCATCCCATATATATGGTGATAATCCTAATAAGTTTAACTATGTTTTAAACCACAATTTTATGTATTTATTATAATCTTTATTTTTTATAAATATTTTTAGAATAAAAAAATAATTTCCATTTTTTATATTAACAGCTTTATTCTGTAAGGTTTGATGATATATCTTCTATAAACTTTTATACTATCTATAGTTTTTTTATACAGTTCACTGTTAAAATTAATCATACTTCTTTCTTGACTATATCAATCTTAACTTTAAAATATTTTTTTGTCTTTTATGCTTTGTTTTCTTTTATTTTATAATTACTCTGTTTCAAGTGTTCCTAACTTTTTCATAATAATAATAACTGTAACTGTTTGATTTTAGTATTTAATAATTTTGATTTTTGAGCTTAAGGAAATAGGAACTTCTTGACATTCTTGACATTCAATAAAATATATTTATAACATTTCTAGTTATATTATTAAATATAATCAAAAAAATTTAAATATATGAAAAAATATTTTTTATTATATTATTATTAACAAAATATATTTATGTATATAATTAATGTTTTAAAAGGTTTAAAAATTTTCCAAATGAAAGTTTATTATGGTTAGAAATGCAAGCTGTAGCTGATGCTTTACAGCAAAATTCACAAGTTAATACTACAGAATTCTATTGGCGTATGTTTTTTTAATTTTGTCTAATTAATTGCAAATTATTGTTATTTTTAAAAATGCATTTAAATGGTTTTTTGAAAATTTTTTCAGATTTGTTTACAGAATTGTCAGTTAAAGTTCAGCATGAGATGTTATTAGCTGTTGCAGGTATTTATGTTAAAATTTTTTATTTTTACTGTAATAAACAATATTTTGGAATCCTTACTTTTTGAAAAATAAAATTAAGACTCGAATATCACTTAATATTTTATTATTAAAATAAAATTAATAATAAATTTAACATGGCCAATGGTTATTTATATTTAATAATAATACAGTAAGTATAAATACAACTTTTAACAAAGATAAAACTGAATGACTGAAGCAAAGGTTTTATCTTTGTTAAAAGTTGTATTTGTACTTATTGTATTATTATTAAATTTTATTTAAATGAATATGGGTAATGTCCAGTGGACAGAAACAAACTACCTCTGATAACAGACATTTTCTTCGTTATTATTATTTGTTTTTAATTAAGTAAAAACAAATAACAACAATGAACATATAATAAATATGACAAACACAACTTTTAGTGCTGAGAAACAACTTTATTACTTAAAACAAACATTTTCAATCTGATCAACAGGTCATCATCAGGTTTTAAATTCATTGGAACATTTACAATCATTCCATATTTGAACAAATATGTGATAACAAATTCAAAGAAGTTTGAATATTTCGTCGAAATACCATAATATACAAAAAATATAACCAATATAAGTACATGAAACTGAATGAATTGAAATAAATAGAATAAAATAAAATAAACTAATAAATACAAATATATTAACACAATGTATAGAAATTATATAAGGTGCATTTGTCATATTTAATTAAGGAGTACAGTCTGAGTATGTAATGAATTGAACATATAATATGCAAAAAAACAGTAGTGACATATAAATAATAAAAGTGAAAACATTGAAATACAATATAAAATCATTTGAATCTAAAAAATTAGCAAGTTTTATTACAAAAGTCATTGAAATATGTCATTATTTTCATCTTCATCAAGACTTTCACTGTCGTCATTCCTGTTTACTATCTTGTTACCTTCATAGTCTTCAATCTTGAACAATACATCATCCTCTGTTCTGTCCAAGATGTTGATAACACATTTTTTAAAGCCCTTTATAATTGTGTTTTTACCAACAATCTTTTATAATTCTACTATTATTTTAACTTTTACAAGAATATGTAGAATTTTTATTACTTTTTATCTTTGCCATTGGTTATGAAAATTAGTTCCATTCATTTACATTTCTTTCTTTTCAAAGTTAGTTGGAAATAAAATATTTTTGAATTTATATTTATAAATATCTGGGAATCAATCAGCATAAATGAATTTTGGATTATTCTACTAGTAATTATTACAAATTGCATTTAAATTATACATAATTGATCAGAAAATTGTACTCAAAAGATTTATGCTCTATAGAAAGAAATATATGTATTGGATTGGAAATGTTGTAAGTGGTAACTTGTGACTTATTGATTCTTTTTGTCAATATCCATAAAAATGAAATTAAGAGTAGACATTATGTTGGAAAGTAGACTTCCTTGCATATTTCATGTTTATTCTGGATAGTGGAGTGTATTTTGGTTTTACAACTATTGAAAAAGAAACAAATTTTTCATTTCATTTTCATTTGTCTTATTATTTTTTATAAAGACTAAGACATGTAATCATATTAAATACATAAATTATAATTACAATGGAAATTTACACTTTACAATAGAATAAATTTATGCTAAATTTACAACAACTTTCATTCTTTTTGACACTCACTCAATTGGTAGACTCCTAGGAATAAAATAAAGTTACCAAAATAAAATTCCTGCAAAAGTTACCAAAACTGTTTTTATCATATTCAAACAGAATCAATCAGATTAGTTTAATTGATTGTTTTCGAATAATTGACTAATTGATGATTTATAATTTTGCCAAATACTCAATTCCCACATATAGTTTGTAGGCTGCAGCATGATAGATCACAACTTGGCTAGCATTTAGCATCATGAACAGCCAATGTACTGAATTTTGGAATCAGTTTAACTTTGTACACACAATGGATCACAGACAATTATCAAAATCAAAGAAAACTGTAATCAGACTCAAATATAAGTTGAGGTTTGAATGTATTATAAGTTGAAATTGAGAGCAATTTTTTGACACTTTAAAACTGGGAAAAAACAACGACTAATATGGTATTTTTAAAATTGAGCATTAGTAAACTATTAAATATTTCACTTTTTCTCTACATATCAAATTTAGCAGTTAAGGAAGAAATTTATCTAAATCTTTAACTGCCAAATTTGATATAATTTATTAGTCTGCACATAGAATAAAAGATTTATACATTGCATTTAATTGAATAATTATGTATTCTTTATATCTAATTCATGGTATGGATTTGATCATTTAGTTTATATTTAATTTGTATTAAATAGTAACATCTCATTTTTATTAGCATATATATTTGTAAATAAATTTTAGACATAAATATTGAAATATTATCAAAGTCCTTGAAACTTGGCACTGCAATTACATATAAAACTTGATATTGCTTATTGCTTATTAAGAAAACCAATTTTTGGAATATTTTATTTTGGTTGGAAAATTGATTTTGTAGCTTATGTTGACTCAAGGAGAGTCAACCTCAGCTACAAAATCATTGTAATCATTTAGAATATCCAACAGAACATAGAATAAAACTGAATTGAACTGGCACATTTGAAAAATATTACATGAAAGAACGACATGAAACTGTAAGCACACAGAATGTAACAAAATACAGAAACTGGAGGAAATGTCAGAAAATAAATTTATACCTTAAAAATCAGCTCCAGCAAAAATTTTAATGAAACAAAAACAGTTTCAACCTAATTTGATAGGTCTTCTTAAGATAAGTATTCCAAAATAGAACATTCAATAAAAATAGAAGATAGTTGAATAAAAGTTTTTGTTTTATTAAACTTTTTGCTGAAATTGATTTCTAAGGTTAAATTTATTTTTTAACATACCCTCCAGTTTCTGTATTTTGTTAAAATGGAGTAAGTTTCTATGGTAGTTAGTTAATTAACTTTAATTTAAACAACTACAGCCATCTCTGACTTAACATCAGTAATCTGTTCCTGAAAATTAAATATTCTGTATGAAAACATTAACTGGGACTCTATTCCCCATTATTTTAAATGTATAAGTTATAATGCATTAAATTTGAATCCAAAATTCAACTAATTCACAATGTGAGATAAACCGCGGGTCAGGGATCAATCTCCCACTGACCACTTACTCGGCAACAGGTTGATAAAACCCGATCTCGGCGTCGTCGGATGGCTAGGAGGGCAGTTCGAGTGGGGAGGGAGGTGAGCAAGTTGATAGGCGTCCTTAAATGACAGGAAACAGGTTTAAAACTAAACAAGCATTTATTATATACTCAACTAAGCACTACAAGAGGNCAAGAATATTATAAAAATGTTCTAATATTATTTTTATTTTTTAAAGATAATTTAGTTCAATACAAACAATAGTCACTTATAAATTTACAGGGTTGTATGTAATTATCCTAAAGAACATTCAATAATAATAATGATAGAATTTTATAGAGTGTCCAAATAGCAATGCTGTTTCAACTGTAGAATAAAATGCATCATTTATTGAACTGCAAATATTTTTATTTCAGTATAAAATAATCTTACAATCCATTTTAATGCTGTCATTTTTACTTTCTGGCTGTTATAACAGAGGGAAAGTATGGCAATCCAGCAAAAAATGACCCCCAGATTTTTACATTTTTGGACTTAGGATACCTTGAAATGCGAAAAAATTTTGAGATAATTTCTGTATGTATGGATGTTAGTGTGTGTGCATATATGTGTGGTTTGATTTTGTTCACTCTGTTTGAAGCTTAATAACTCCTGTGCTTTTTATTGAAAATTTCTAAAATTTTGCAAAGAGGTTTGTTTGTTAGGGGGATGATGCTGTTAAATTGTGGTGGTTAAAGGTCAAGGGGATTATGTGTCATATCTTGAGTCAGGCCGGACTTAACGTCGATTTTACTCATTATTAGCATTTACAATTTTGTATAAAACTCATCCCTACCCTCAAAATTAAGATTTTTGTCATTTTATAATAGTTAAAAATATAAAAAGTTTTTATAAAATATGATGACATATGGTGCTACCAAAATTTTAAATGTTGCTGGGAAAGTTGAGCAATGTGTTGATGGTTTATTACATGTGGAAGACAGTGTCCACCAAACGTTTCCCACAACTCTTGCTTTGCACATACACTCTTTTCACAAAATTGCTTATGACAATGCCACATAATTCTGGCCAATTTCTGCCAATAACATGCCAAATCTCTATCTTGATGTCAGGAATTATTCGTGGGGTGTTGGCATAAACACAAAATTTGACAAACCCTCAAATAAAGAAGTAATAGGGTGTCAAATTGCATGATCTTGATGGTCAATTTTGGTCAGCATTGCATGATATGATGGCCTGGAAATCATTTTCAAAAAAGTACAGTTTAATCAATAACAATCAATAACATTTTCAAGATTGCTAATTGCACAAAATGCCAATGACACAGAATTTACATCCAGCACTGTTAATGGCACACCCTTTTATCATAGCATTTGTCCTATATTTATTTTACTCTACATATTTATAAGTGCTTAATTGTTTTTATATTGTTTATAAATTGAAATTATTTTTTAAAATTTAAATAAAAACGGAATAGTGTCAAATGATCTAGTGAATTATCCATCAGCTCATGGATAAAAGGTCAGATTGTTTGGTAATACAAGTAAATCAGATTGTTGATTATGTTATATGAAAATGAATAGTCTGTAAAAATTACTGAGAAATAATGTATGCAAAACTTCAACAGCATTAATCTTTTTTTATGAATTACAAATAAATTTGGTACTAGAGGGAGGCATTAGGTGCCATCTCATANTGATTATGTTATATGAAAATGAATAGTCTGTAAAAATTACTGAGAAATAATGTATGCAAAACTTCAACAGCATTAATCTTTTTTTATGAATTACAAATAAATTTGGTACTAGAGGGAGGCATTAGGTGCCATCTCATATTAAATTTAATAATTATAATATTTAATTAATTAATTTAGAATAAACTGAAAGAAAAGAATCAGCCCGAAGTGGTACTCAAACTTGCAACTCCCGCTTACAGTGCAGATGCATTGCAGTTACCCTACCCTATTTTTTTTTAATGCTTTTCAGCCAATTTATTACATTTCGCTATTAAATAGTTCTGCCCAAAACATAAAGTTTCTTTTGTATTTACACTATTGGAGCACTCAATGTAATTCAAGCATTGAATGAAAGGAAGGAATAACTTTTAAAAAATAGCTAGGGAGCCAGAGATGAAATATCAATACCATATGTTTCAAGTGTTTCAATTTAATGATTTTTATGGATTGCCTTATTTATAAGTTTTATTTCTATTGGAATTTTAATTTAGTTAACATTGTCTAATTAATCTAATTAAAAATAATTAGAAAAAAAAATCTTTTAAAATTTGAACAAATGCTTGTTCAAATCTTAAAAGATTTTTTTATTTGCATTTTATAATCTCAACCTGAGTAAATTTCTATAATTTTATAATCTGTTTATTTTAAAAATTTAAAAATAAAACATTTCAGAGATTTCTTTTGTAAATGAAGTTATTATTTGTATGTAATTATTTGTATGTAAATGTAATTATTTGTATTTATTATTTAATAGAACATAGCGAAGATACAATGGAACACTGTTGTTTAATGGTTTTATTACTGAGTAAATTTCCAGATAAAGTTTTAAATCATGGAGTAAGTAAAATTACTTATTTAAAGTATTTTTTTATAATTAAAAAAAATTACAATTTATGTGAATGATTTAAATTTCTCTTAGTTGAAATAAGAATAAATTATCAAAAATATTTACCATAATGTTCATTAATTTAACTTGTTAATAATTTATAAAACATAATATTTCTTAATTGTCTCAGTTAAACTTACAAAGTATAATATAGAAATGTGCTTTCTCAAACACATATGTAATTTGAAAAAATTAGAAAATTAAAAGGAAAAATAAAAGGTTATTTAAAACTTAAAACAAGCAATTATTTATTGTGATATTAAAAATTGTAGGCCAGCAATGTGACAATCATCTTGTAATCAAAAAATCATGTGACTTCTGGTCTAGACCAGAAGTTTTCCATATCTGCTCTGTTCTTAATTTTTACCTATCTAAGTCCATTCTTGAGATTAATGAAGGACAGACAGATAGATGAACAAATGACAGTGGAAATGTATAGGTCTACAGTGTGAAAATTACAGTCCAATTATCAGTAATTAATAATTAGTTATATATCAACTTTCCTTCAGAAGTCAGAATTTTATCTTATTGTTTAATGATAATGATAATAAAGAAAAATTTTAATTTTATTAAGATAATTTATGATTCTAACTAATTAATAATTAGAAATTCATCAATCATTTTAAAAATATTAGAGATTGGCAAATACAATCCACAAATACTTGAATACTAGAAAGTTTGTTATATGAGATCTCAAATATAATGCTAATAAAAAATAAATTCAAATAATATGAATATTTCCAATGTTGCACTATATGTAAGACAACATCTCTGGTTTAATTTTTGACCAGAAAAGAAGTAGACTAGCTCCTCAATGTGTTCATATGCTTGTTTTCTTAATTAAAAATCTGTATTAGATGAGAATGAGAACAATTATTGATTAATTCATTGTAGTGAAGATAAGAGTACAGTAGAACCTTGAAAACTCGACCTAATGTGGACCGAAGGGTGGCCGAGTTTGTGAAAATGCCGAGTTATCGGGAATGGGGTTAAAAAAAATAAGTACGAGTATTTCCTCAGAAAATACTGTACTGTACTTGTACAGTATTTACTTGTACAGAATATAACAGAGAATAAACTGCCCAAATACCCTTAAACAAAGGAAAAGTACGTCCTTTATGAAGGCATAGAGCCACTACATGAAAATGAAAATTAATGAATACACTGTGTACAGTAATTTACCTGATAAGACAGACCTCA
>NW_019384445.1:1390820-1428942 GCF_000671375.1 Centruroides sculpturatus | reverse complement strand
TAAAAAAAAATTATGTAACACGAGGGAAGCAGCAACAATCAAAGTGATTAAAAAAAATTATTATAAATATCGTAAATAACAGTTACAAATGCATATATAGAGATATTTTTTGAAAGGGGGGAAATGGTCTTCACAATTTGAAATCGATTGAACACACTGTGCGCGAATGCTCGTGTAAACGCGCGCCATCTATCGTAGGATAAATGTACTTCGCGGGAATGTATTAATATTATATATATATATCTGCTAAAACTTTAAAAATTATGATTTAATATTGTCTATATACTTTTATGAACATGTTATTTTACTTCTTAGATGCAATTAATTGACACATTGTTTGCTGCTGAGAAACATGGACATTATCAGTCTCCAGTAAACCAGTATCGTAAACTATTAGGTAAAACAGTTTAATATTAATCATACTTTTATGTCTTTATGAAAAATAGATATATTTTTAAACATTGAGAAACTGTTTTTGAGTTTAAAAAACAAATTATATTATTAGGAACATTAAACTAAGATTACAATGCATAATCAAACATTTATATCAATTTATGAAAATACAGTCAAACCTCATATTACAAACACCCTTGTTTATGAACAGAATTTTGAATGCCATATGATAACTTGGTTTCCAAACAAGTTACTTGGCAAGAATTGTTCACAGACTGTGAACTCCCTATACTTCTTGTGTTAAAGAAAGTTGACAGTCTGACCAATCAATGACAGAACTACCAATTCAGAAGTTAGTGGTGCCAAGATTGCCTCACATCATGTACCAAATCATCAATGATGTTGCTATTTAAATTACATTTTAATGCATATGTGGGAAAGATACTATTTTCATTTTTCTATACTCACCATGGTTGAATTTAAATCAAATTAATTAATAAAAACTGCATTAATTGACATTCATGTAATACAAATGGCATTCAAGAATTTATGTTTAAATATGCTTAAGTTAAATTAAATGACAAAAATTTATTAATATGATATTAATATTTATTAATACTAAGTAGCCAGTTAATTAAACTAAAACTAATAATTAAATTTAAAATTAATAATTAAAACTGGCCTTTACACCAAAAATAAAAATAATTATTTAATTAATTTTAATTTTATTTAAATTGAAATCAAGTCAAATGAAACAATATTTTCAAAAGCGTTGATAAAGTACTTGTTGTTGGTCTTGATAGATTTCATTATATTTCATCTTGACAGTCAGAATTCAGTCACTAGTGTTAGTTTTGGTTTCTGTTTCAGTTACCAGTGAGGAAACATTTTGCTTTTAATGCTATATGTATAGAATAAATATAGGTATATAGATGAAGTAATATTATATATAATATAATATTTCTTTTGTAGGAATTTTATGCATGAAATACAGCTAACAAGGTAAAAAAAGGTTATGTTTTGGGAGAGTTGGGAACGAATTAATCCATTTTACATCATTTCTTATGGGAAAATTTGTTTTGGTTTGAGAACAGATCAGCTTCCAAACAACTTTTAGGAATGAATTAAGTTTGTAAACTGAGATTTGACTGTAATATCATTAAATATAATGAAGAAATAAATGGTTACTGGAAACAAATTCTGTTAGAATTAATATAGGATTGACAAATTGATTAATTAATAAAAACTATTAATTAATTTGTTATATGATTAATGATTATATTTTAAAATTTATTTAATGTTACCGTAGAGATTTGAATTATTTATTGTTTATCTAAAAAATGAAATTAGTGTCAGATTGTTAGTGTAATCTAATATTGTTGCAAGTCACTATATTAATGTATTTGAGAACAATGTGATTAGAAAATATAGAAAAAATCATGACATGCTAATCATTGTTTTATTCCTTTGTGATTTCATTTTCAAATCTGACATTACCCTAAGCTTATTTTTTTATCGACTATTATCCATACACATATAGTGGAATATCATTTATACATCTCTCAAGGGATCAAACAAAAAAGACTTAATTGAAAGTTTTCTTATTGGTTTATGTTAAATTTTTAAAAGTTTGTATTTTTGTTTCTTTAAATGAAGAATGTAGATTATATATTTGATCCATTATTTCATTTGAATTCTGTATGTTTTGAACTGCCTATGAATAGACAATTTTTCTTTTAATATTAAACTCATTACTGGATATCAATAACATGTGTTATTTTATTTTTAATTGAAAGTTAAACCATATTGTACCACAAGATAGCAAAACTAATAATTTTTATGAAAAACACATTTTATTACAGTTTTTAATGAATGTTTCGATATTTATCTACTATTTTATATATTTATAATAAAAAACTACAATAAGTTTTATTGCACATATTATTTTGAAATCATAGTGAAAAGTAAGAAACATTAACTCATATACCTTGTTAACAGCAATAAAATTACAAAGTGATTTTTCTCTATTCAAATACCACTGATAAAGATGATATAATACCATCTACTTTTGCTGTTATAGAATACTACAAACATATAAATTTTTTATGTATTCTGATCACTTTCATTAACCTACTAATCTTTCTTCTCTGTAAGACAATTGTCTTGCCAAGTCAATTTTGGAAAGGTGAAGAGAGGCATTCAATAATAGAACAAAGAATATGTTGTAGAAATTCTGAAAGAATATTATGATACCTATTGTCTTCATCAGAAAGGAAATCATATATAAATGAAACTTCATAATAGAGTTAGACATATAAATGAAATATTTCGCCATAAACTACAAAAACAACCATAGTAATGAATGGTAATATTTTAGCACATATAAAACAATGTATAAATATGAAACCTAAATAATGTTCCACTGTATTTAATTTGGATAAGACAATCATAAAAATAATTTAAAATTTTAATTTTTTTCTTCTTTTATTAATTTTTGGTAAATGTTGTATTTTTAAATATATCATGATGCATATTAATTAATATAACTAATGATATTTAATTTATGTTTAATTATATTAGAAAATATAACTTAAATTATATGATTGCTTATTTTTTGTTTATTTGTATTATATTTTAAGATATTAATTATTTTATATATTCTTTCATCACTTATCTAAAATAAATTTTTTCATATCTAAAAGTAAAATATTTATTTTAGTACAGTTGACTTGATTTAAAACAAACACTAATAAAATGAATTATTGTGTTAAAGCAAATTTTACCATTGCCCTGGCAAAACATCATTGTCACAACATTAATTTTTACATGATAAAGTGAACAAAAATTTTACCAGTTTTCATTAAACTAAACTGTAAATTACTTTCACAACCACCAAGAAATAGCTATATTTTCAATAATGGTTGCTTTTTACACTTTTTGAAGTGAACAATGAGAAGTGGTAATGTAAAAAATGTTCCTTTTAAAGAATAGATTTTCTTCTACTAAGCAAAGATGGGTNCTATATACTTTTATGAACATGTTATTTTACTTCTTAGATGCAATTAATTGACACATTGTTTGCTGCTGAGAAACATGGACATTATCAATCTCCAGTAAACCAGTATCGTAAACTATTAGGTAAAACAGTTTAATATTAATCATACTTTTATGTCTTTATGAAAAATAGATATATTTTTAAACATTGAGAAACTGTTTTTGAGTTTAAAAAACAAATTATATTATTAGGAACATTAAACTAAGATTACAATGTATAATCAAACATTTATATCAATTTATGAAAATACAGTCAAACCTCATATTACAAACACCCTTGTTTATGAACAGAATTTTGAATGCCATATGATAACTTGGTTTCCAAACAAGTTACTTGGCAAGAATTGTTCACAGACTGTGAACTCCCTATACTTCTTGTGTTAAAGAAAGTTGACAGTCTGACCAATCAATGACAGAACTACCAATTCAGAAGTTAGTGGTGCCAAGATTGCCTCACATCATGTACCAAATCATCAATGATGTTGCTATTTAAATTACATTTTAATGCATATGTGGGAAAGATACTATTTTCATTTTTCTATACTCACCATGGTTGAATTTAAATCAAATTAATTAATAAAAACTGCATTAATTGACATTCATGTAATACAAATGGCATTCAAGAATTTATGTTTAAATATGCTTAAGTTAAATTAAATGACAAAAATTTATTAATATGATATTAATATTTATTAATACTAAGTAGCCAGTTAATTAAACTAAAACTAATAATTAAATTTAAAATTAATAATTAAAACTGGCCTTTACACCAAAAATAAAAATAATTATTTAATTAATTTTAATTTTATTTAAATTGAAATCAAGTCAAATGAAACAATATTTTCAAAAGCGTTGATAAAGTACTTGTTGTTGGTCTTGATAGATTTCATTATATTTCATCTTGACAGTCAGAATTCAGTCACTAGTGTTAGTTTTGGTTTCTGTTTCAGTTACCAGTGAGGAAACATTTTGCTTTTAATGCTATATGTATAGAATAAATATAGGTATATAGATGAAGTAATATTATATATAATATAATATTTCTTTTGTAGGAATTTTATGCATGAAATACAGCTAACAAGGAAGGTAAAAAAAAGGTTATGTTTTGGGATAGTTGGGAACGAATTAATCCATTTTACATCATTTCTTATGGGAAAATTTGTTTTGGTTTGAGAACAGATCAGCTTCCAAACAACTTTTAGGAATGAATTAAGTTTGTAAACTGAGATTTGACTGTAATATCATTAAATATAATGAAGAAATAAATGGTTACTGGAAACAAATTCTGTTAGAATTAATATAGGATTGACAAATTGATTAATTAATAAAAACTATTAATTAATTTGTTATATGATTAATGATTATATTTTAAAATTTATTTAATGTTACCGTAGAGATTTGAATTATTTATTGTTTATCTAAAAAATGAAATTAGTGTCAGATTGTTAGTGTAATCTAATATTGTTGCAAGTCACTATATTAATGTATTTGAGAACAATGTGATTAGAAAATATAGAAAAAATCATGACATGCTAATCATTGTTTTATTCCTTTGTGATTTCATTTTCAAATCTGACATTACCCTAAGCTTATTTTTTTATCGACTATTATCCATACACATATAGTGGAATATCATTTATACATCTCTCAAGGGATCAAACAAAAAAGACTTAATTGAAAGTTTTCTTATTGGTTTATGTTAAATTTTTAAAAGTTTGTATTTTTGTTTCTTTAAATGAAGAATGTAGATTATATATTTGATCCATTATTTCATTTGAATTCTGTATGTTTTGAACTGCCTATGAATAGACAATTTTTCTTTTAATATTAAACTCATTACTGGATATCAATAACATGTGTTATTTTATTTTTAATTGAAAGTTAAACCATATTGTACCACAAGATAGCAAAACTAATAATTTTTATGAAAAACACATTTTATTACAGTTTTTAATGAATGTTTCGATATTTATCTACTATTTTATATATTTATAATAAAAAACTACAATAAGTTTTATTGCACATATTATTTTGAAATCATAGTGAAAAGTAAGAAACATTAACTCATATACCTTGTTAACAGCAATAAAATTACAAAGTGATTTTTCTCTATTCAAATACCACTGATAAAGATGATATAATACCATCTACTTTTGCTGTTATAGAATACTACAAACATATAAATTTTTTATGTATTCTGATCACTTTCATTAACCTACTAATCTTTCTTCTCTGTAAGACAATTGTCTTGCCAAGTCAATTTTGGAAAGGTGAAGAGAGGCATTCAATAATAGAACAAAGAATACGTTCTAGAAATTCTGAAAGAATATTATGATACCTATTATCTTCATCAGAAAGGAAATCATAAATAAATGAAACTTCATAATAGAGTTAGACATATAAATGAAATATTTCGCCATAAACTACAAAAACAACCATAGTAATGAATGGTAATATTTTAGCACATATAAAACAATGTATAAATATGAAACCTAAATAATGTTCCACTGTATTTAATTTGGATAAGACAATCATAAAAATAATTTAAAATTTTAATTTTTTTCTTCTTTTATTAATTTTTGGTAAATGTTGTATTTTTAAATATATCATGATGCATATTAATTAATATAACTAATGATATTTAATTTATGTTTAATTATATTAGAAAATATAACTTAAATTATATGATTGCTTATTTTTTGTTTATTTGTATTATATTTTAAGATATTAATTATTTTATATATTCTTTCATCACTTATCTAAAATAAATTTTTTCATATCTAAAAGTAAAATATTTATTTTAGTACAGTTGACTTGATTTAAAACAAACACTAATAAAATGAATTATTGTGTTAAAGCAAATTTTACCATTGCCCTGGCAAAACATCATTGTCACAACATTAATTTTTACATGATAAAGTGAACAAAAATTTTACCAGTTTTCATTAAACTAAACTGTAAATTACTTTCACAACCACCAAGAAATAGCTATATTTTCAATAATGGTTGCTTTTTACACTTTTTGAAGTGAACAATGAGAAGTGGTAATGTAAAAAATGTTCCTTTTAAAGAATAGATTTTCTTCTACTAAGCAAAGATGGGTTTGACACCTGACTGTGGAACAATTCAAACATCTAGTTTTACTGAACATTCTACTATACTCAAAAAATAGGTTTTGAAGTTTAAGGGCACCCACCCCTTTAAATGGATGTAGTCCCATATAAACACATGCTTGTTTGCATATCAGGGACTGTATACAGTGATGCCAGGTTTGGCTACTTTGCACCAAATTTGGATCCCTTTTAACTCTTGGCATCAAAAAAGCATTGACACCTTGGCTATTTTTTTTGGCTAAGCATGTGTCACTATTAACATAACTCATACTCTGTACAATAATGTCAGGACCAGTCAGGATATTCCTTGACAGAAATGATGATTTCATAAATGAAAGAAAGATTGACAGTGATTTTCAGCCATCAAAGTCTTCTTTCAAGGATGCAATGGACACAGTAGAGACCATACATTGCTATCTGCAGTTTGAAAGTGATGCAGATGAATATCTAAAGGTGACATTTGCAATTGAAAAAAAAATATTTTTTCTACTTTTTCAAGCAATCTTTAACAGAAAAAATCACAGATTTTTTTTAGCTTTGTTTTGTTTAACCACTCTGATATGCTGTTCCATACTTAAACAGTGAATAATGTCTATTCCTTTTGATTGATTTGAAATCGTTTAGAACATTTACTTACAAAAACAAATAAATTTAATTTTATTTAACTTTATGTAGTAAATTAATTCAAAATATTAAAATTTAGAGATTTTGATCATCTATTAAGCTTAACTTCCTAAATTATATAACCTTGACCTTGACCCTGAAAATTGTCAATACAAATTTTTGATCAAGCGAGCTATTCTCTTAGTGATTCATATTAACTTCAGCTGACTGTTTTGTTTTTGTGTGTTTGTGTGAGGCAGATTTAGTATATATGATTAGTAATGCTGTTAAAGAAAAATAATGTAGTGTTCAAGATTGACACTAATAATAGTGAAGTGTATACAGTAATGCAGCCCTGTAACAATAGTCATACTTGCCAAGTGGCATTTGCATCTACTATGTGGTTTAGAAAATGACATTGCCAATATAATACTGCATCACAATTGAATAATGATCTGTTGTTCAATTTTTGTAGCTGAAGGCATTAGTCCTAATTAGATCCATCACATGCACAATAGGGAGAATCGTGCATGTTGCTACAAAAAGCTACAAGTCTATGTGGCTCATCATCTATGTTTTGTTTTGCCTTCCTTGAACCTTTGAACCAACTTGCAAGCTTTTTACAGCAACATGTGGGACTCTTGTTGTTGTGCATACAACCTGTAATGGATCTCACCAATTTGTAAGTGTAATGCCTTTGGCTATCAAAAATAGAGTAACAGCTTGATGTTAATTTGTGGTGCAATTTGATATAGATGACACAATTTTGTAAACTGTATAGTGAACACAAATGTCATCTGGCATGGACAAGTATTGATACAGATCTGCATTAGTGACAGATCTAATAATATTGATATCTCTTTCAATATTATTAGTATTAATCTTAAATGCTGTTATTCTTCTTTAGCAGTGCTACAAATCTTATTTATTGAATATGTGTCATGTTTTTAATGAGAAAATAATAATTTAATTAGATTTAATCAAATCTTCCAAAATTTTTGTTTATTTCTAATTTTTTTAATTCTGAAAATTGTAATGTAAATAAAAGAGCAATACAGTAGAGCGTCTATTTTCCGAATCAATTGGGGACTGGGGTTGTTCGTATAACTGATATTTCGGATAACCGATTTATGTACGAAAAAATAGTTTAACGTATCCGATGTTGAAATTTTTCTCCGTTGCGTGTCGCTTTGTGTTGAATTTTCGTCGAAGTTAAGCCTAACAAAGACTATTGTATCGTTAAAAATTAGTTTTTTACTTTGTACAAACAAAATAAATATATTGAAAAATATAAAAACAATAAAAAAATATACTTCAGATGTTAATTTAGTATCAAAAACGTAAAATATTTGAGTAGCCCAAGACATAGCCAAAGATTGAAGCGCCACAGCACTGGCGAAAATTTAAATTTGCCGACTGGAATTCTTTCGGATGATTGACTTTCGGAAAATCGACGCTCTACTGTATATTCTTAAAAATTTATTAAAGGTACAAACAATGTAAATTATTATTATAAACTAATAGATAATATTTTATATGAAAATATACTTTTCAGTATGTGATGTCATGCCAGTTATATTAAACTCCAGTGAAATTCAGATTCCATCAAAACAAATGTTTCGTTTACTTCAAAAATCAGTAGAATTTTATATTTGTTATATTGTTCAGTCATCTTGGAAAGAAGCACAAACTACTAGGTAGATCATTTCTAGATACAATACTTAATTTATGTCCAAATAATTAAATTTTTTGTTTTCTTTCATAGAAAAGATGAGAAACATACAATTGATAGACCTATTGATGATCCTTGGGATCAACTTTTTCATCTTTTAGAAGCTGCTGGGAAAAAATTAGAATGGGAACTTGCAGATATATTTTCTACAGTTGTTGGTAGTGAAGGTTTATGGCAAAGAATTGTTTCTTTTATTCAAAAAAGACCTTATATGTCTCTAGGTGAGCCTGGAGGAATCAATGATTTTAGTACAAGCAGTAGTTGTCAAGCATTAAATTTATCTGATGATTATGTTATGGCACAAAATAAACAAGTTGGTTAATTTTAATCTCAAATTTATTATTTTTAATTCCTAGATTATTTTATTTTGTTTAATTTTTCAGGTATTTTTCTGTGCTACAGTGATTTTTCTATATTCCTTATATCATTATGGTCAATTAGTTAATTCTGAATGGCTTGGAGGTAAATAATAATAAGAATTGATAGTGTTTACTATTTTGTTTTTTTAAAATATATTTTGATATATTCATTAAAATACATGAATCATTATTTTTGTTTTATAAATTTGATAGCAAGCAATAATTTGGGTGAATCAAGTTATATTCTTATTGAGGGATTAAATTTGATTCAAGATGAAGCAGTTGAACAGTAAATATAAGTTTTTATCATAATAATTTTAAATTTATTTATCTTTAATAAGGATATTTTATAAAATTTTTCAGAATAAAACATAAAAAAAGAAAACTTGATTGTGAGGTAAGTCATGTTTATGAAATATATTGAGATATATTCTTGTTTTAGTTTGAATTTCATATTTTAGATATAAAATATTTATTTGTTAGGCATTAATTAAAATTTTACTGATAATTTCTTTATTCATTATAGGGAAATCAATTTTAAATTTATGACTCATTCTTCTAAAATACAATTCCATATTTCTGTATTGTACTTTTCCAACTATTATAGAATATTATAGCACAGGGAAAAAAACATGGTGATTACTCAAATTTTGATCTCTGGTTTTTTTGCATTCTCAATGTTGACATTCTATGAGCTAAAAATGTAAACAAAACCCATAAAAAATTGTTTGTGTGTGTCAATATCTATTATGCATTATATTTCAGGACTGGATAAACCAAAAATTTTTAAACTGGACTGGATAAACCAAAAATGGAACAATTTATCATTATTCAGCATTACTCCTTTAAGCTTTTATTATTATTTAAATTTTATATCATAATATAATCAAAAGTTGTTCTTTTCTGATCCCTTAATCTTCTATTTGAGTGCCAAGAAAGTCATGTGAGATTTCTTGCCATTTCTTTTTTAAGATATAATTTAGCCAAGTGTTTAAGTTTTGTTCAGATTTATTTGTATTTTTGCAATGTTAGACTTGACATTTTGTTTGATTTAGAATTATTTTATTCTCAAAAGTTAAACGTTTTTATATATATATACTGTACATATAAAAAAGTATATATATACTAGCTGTTACCCGCGGCTTTGCCTGCGAGGATTTTGCAAGCAAACCCCATTTATATTCAGTAATTCAACAACTATAGTAATTGTTATATAACACCTACCGCTGAAAATGATGAGAATTGCCAAGAATCAAACAAACTGTTTTTAATTTGATCAATTTTCTGGAACGTTTACGATTGTTCTATAATCGAACCGATATGCAATAACAAATTCAAATTTAAAACAGTTCGAACATTTTAAAAATCGAAATAGATAAAAATATTTATAACAATGTCTGAAATGTTATCAATTTAATACATCTAAGTACTCAATGAAGACTAAAAGCAGATAAAAACAAAAATTGCATCTAAAATAATATAGTAGAAGCCATTCTTCAGGTTAAGCCTTAATCCTCTTCCTCTCTCCTGCGGGAGAATTTCGAAAAATCCCTTCTTAGTGCGCGCTTTCATGATGTACCCTAACTGTTTACTAAATTTCACCTCTTTAGGTTCAGCGGTTTGCTCTGGGCGATGATGAATCAGTGACTAAGTCAGTCCGTCAGTCAGGACAAGCAATTTTATATATTTAGATATACATATAAAAAAGTTTAACTTTAATTTTTTTAATTTAATTTAATTTAAACAATAATTATAATTTAATTAAATAATTTTAGATTAAACTTATATATAAATTTAATCTAAAATTATTTAATTAAATTATAATTATTAAATTTAATACAAGATGACACCTAATACCTCTCTCTAGGTTCAAATTTACTAGTAATTTATAATTATTATTGCCAAAATATGGCCTGATGATATACAGCAGTTAAAGGAATTATTACAAAAAACATTATATATAATAATGTTTAAAAAATTTGTGTGAAACTTGCTATCATGAACTATGCACATAAACCATTTTACATAAATTTTTGTTGCTAATTTAATTATCTTTAGAGGAAACATTTATTGTTAGTAGAACTGAAATTTATTGTCTTTATTTCTTAAATTTCTACTCAAATATTTTTACTTATTCTTGGAGAAGAAAAATTTTATTTTCTTGATTTTAAATTATTCTAAAGTATTCTAATTTAATTAGATCTGGTTTTGTTATAGACAGGGAAAGAAAATATTTTTAAGTGTATATACCAAAATCACTAAATTTATAATGCAAAATTTTGTCATGTGCTAACCAAAATTTTTGAGAGTATATTATTATTTGATCTAGCAGCTAGATGTTGCTACAGAAAAGCTAGATTTAGAAGATTTTGTAATAAATTGGCAACTGTGTTTCTAAGTTAGTACATCTTAGAGATAGATGTCTTGGAAATAGGATATTTGCTTCATTTTCTTATTACTTATTATTAATTAAACAATAGTTATTACTTGATAGTGTTTGCTTCTTTATTGCATTTTTATTTAGTGTTGCTCTACTCAATAAAATTATGTTTTGTTGAGTTAGAACATGAAACTCAGCAAAGATGTTGGGTATTTATTTTTACTTTCCTGGCTGTTATAGATAGCAAAGGGAAAGTATGGCAATCAGTCTAAAAATGACTCCCAAGATTTTTACATTTTTGGGCTCAGGACACCTTGAAACACTGAGAAATGCAAAAAAATTTGGGTTTTTTTTCCTGTGTGTGTGTGAAGCATGATTTAGTTTATCCTATTTGAAGCTTAATAATTTCTGTGTTTTTAGTCAAAAATTTCTGAAATTTTTCAGGGAGGTTTTTTATTAGGAGGATTGATACTATTAAATTTTGGTGATTAAAAGTCAAGGAGGTTGTGAGATAAAGGGGGTCATGTGTCACATCTCAAGTAGGGTCAGACTTAATGATGATTTTATTTATTATTAGCATTTACAATTTTTTTATAAAACTCATTCCTACCCTTAAAATTAAGCTATTTGTCATTTTATAATAGTTAAAAATATAAAGTGTTTAATAAAATATCATAACAGATAACATCACTAAATGTTGCTAGGAAAGTTAAGCAACTCATTGCTAGATTTTTTAAATTAAGCCTTGGGTTGTGTGCCAGAAACAAGTTATTGGCATGTATGCCAAGCGTTGTTACCCACCTCTGTCATGGGACAGAACAGTGTGCATACCAAATTTGGTTGAGATTTATCAATAGTTCTTTCTACAGAGAATTCTAAACACCTTTCTTTAGTTATGGTCATCTTATATAATAGATTTAAAAGTAATATATGTTGTATAATATAGGCCAGTGTTTCTTAACCACCAGACCATGGACCAGTGCTGGTCCACAGAAAAATATGTGACCATACTGATGCTGGTGCAATTGATTATGGATGACATTCAAATAGTAATCTAGATAGGCATGTATAAACATAATAAGTATAATTCATAGTTACATATAATTACTGGTTCATGTAAAATTATCCATAATTTTACTGGTTTGTGATGAGGAAAAGGTTGAGAAATACTGGTATAGACTATTCATAAGTTTTAATACCACATATATTTATGGTTATGGTAATCAAGTTATTGCAAATGTGTAACATAAGAACAAGAGAGAGATGCTATCTAAATGTATTAAAATTCAAACTAATGTTTAATATTTTTTGAAAATATGATTTTCCTGTAAATATTTTGCCTCTGACTTGCAGAATTAATTATGAAATGCTCTTATATTAATCAGTTCAAAATAAGTTGGAAGTGAAATACTTGCATGATTGCCAATTATACTTTATTATATGTTTGTAATAAACAATCAATTTATGATAAAAAATAACAATAAAAAAAATACTAATGTTCTCATATTATGGATGTAGCCTGTTGAAAGCACAAGGATCTTGGTAATATTTTAATAGTGGAGATTTATAGTACACATATGTTGAGGAAAAGCAGCAAGTGCATGCAATGTTATAATTGTCATACTACATAATTAGAAAGAATGATTGATTTGCTGGGATTCAGAAATATATTTTTAATATGAGTTCTGGCTGTGTTAAGTATGAAATCATCATAAGTCAACTACAATTTACATTATTTCACAAGCATTTTATCTTGTTAATCAATATTTGGTATTTGAATTTTTAAAATACCTGGAATTTTTAATTTAATATTCTGGAAAACCTGGAAAAGTCAGGGAAATTTAAAATCCAATTTTACCAATACTCTGTAATGAAATTATACATTAATATTTAAATAATTGAAATTCTGTTATAAATAAATGGAGCAATATTTTGTTTAACATCAGATAAATCTTTCTTTAAGAAAATTGAAAATACAGTTTAACCCGCTTGTAACATCATCCATGGGACTGGCAATTTTTTGACATTATAACAGAGTGTTGTTATCTATGGGGTCATAATTTTAGTCCCATAGATTCTTAAACCACTTGGTACTTACCAAGTGGTTTAAGAATCTATTATAAAATCTATTCTAATTTAACATCGTATGTATTACCGTAAAATTATTTCTTAATAGTAATACAGTATACTGTATCTCTNTTTTACTTAAAATTTCTATTTATCTTAAGTTTCAATAATGGCAGAACTTCCAGTTTTGAGAATAATATCAAATCAAAAGGCAACAAAAGGTTAATCTAATCTATGCCAATTAAAAATGATTTAATTATTTCTATAAACTATTTGATATAATATATTATATTAAATATAATAGAATATTTAACAGTTTAACATAAAGTAGTTTAAAAATGAGTACATAATACTATAATAACCAATCGTCACATCATTTAAAAGTGTGGCGAACCTCACCCCATCGAAGTTAGGTGGTGAGAGTACTACCCACAGTCATTCTAGGAAGTGGACTCTGACCCTAGGACTGAACACATAGTATTTTCTTTGTTAAATAAAATTTGTAATCTAATTTTGTAAATTTGGGATTGCTTCAAATATGACATTAAAACAGGGTTTTATGTTGTTACAAGTGGTTTTTTAACATTATCTAGTATAGTAAAATCATGAGACCAATAAAAATTTGACGTTATATGAGGGTTTTGTTACATCCGATGACATTATAATCGGGTTAAATTGTATTATAATTTTGTTTTAAAAAAACTGCTTTGAATATCTGGTGTGCCACTTTAAGTTTTTTTGCAAGAATGTTTTAGAAAATTAAGCATAGTATCATTTTTTTAAGGCTATAACCATGAAGATGCAAAAACAGCAGCAAGTGTGAAGTTGATGGTGTTACTACTTTTGCAAAGCTTGTGAAGAATGAGAGATGTCACTCATATAATAAAAAATATTGCACTCACAGATATCTGACACTATTTGATTTTTATCACAGCTAGCAGTTTTCACTTTATACTATGCATGTGCAGTAATTCATTCTTATTTCATTTTTGAATTTATGTATATAATTCTTTAAGATATTTAAGCAAGAAGGGATAAACAACTTAACCATTGTAATTTAGATATTTTAATACAAGGATTGTCCCAAAAGTACTGACCTGACATATAGATGGCGGTAGTTTGAAAAAATTACTGTGGTCGAAAATATCAACCTTATAAAGTTTGAAGATGCTACATTGTTTAGTATTTGTTTGACAGCCATCAATAGTGAACAATCTCAGTGAATTTATAAACATGGAAAAAATTGGTCATTGTTATGTGATATAATACTTTCATTTGAAAGGTTTCAGTCCAACCAATATTAAAGGTGAGCTAGATTCTACTCTGGGTAGTCTACTCCCTCGTTTACAACAATAAAATATTGGGGGTGGCATTGTTTAAACAAGGCCATACGAGCTGCAAAGACGAACATTGCAGTGGTTGACAAAGTGAGATGACCACGCCAGAAATATTGAAAAAAATCCAGAAAATGGTATTGGATGACCATCGACTCAAAATGCGAGAGCTAACAGACATGGTAGGCATTTCAAAAACTGCTGTACATTGCATTTTGACTGAAAATTTGGACATGAGAAAGCTGTGCGCAAGATGGGTGCCATGTTTGCTCACAATGGAACAAAAACAGTGTCATGAGGATGTTTCAATCGAATGTTTGGCAATGTTTTGCAGCAACAAAGCCGAGTTTTTGCATCGATTCATAACCATGGATGAAACATAGGTACATCACTTTACACTTGAGATGAAAGAACAGTTGAAACAATGGACTGAAAGGGGAGAATCAGCTCCAAAAAAGGCGAAGACAGTTCCATCTGCTGGCAAGGTCACGGCGTCAGTTTTTTGGATGCGCATGGGATAATTTTCATTGATTATCTTCAAAAAGGAAAAACAATCAACAGCAAGTATTATGTGAACTTATTGCAGCACTTGAGTGATAAAATCAAGAAAAAAAAGGCGCAATTGGCAAAAAAAGAAAGTGTTGTTTCATCAAGACAGCGCACCAGTTCACACATCCGTTATTGCAATGGACAAAATCAGTGAGTTAAGGTTTGAATTGCTTCCTCATGCACCCTATTTGCCAGATTTAGCCCCCTCAGATTATTTTCTCTTTCCGAACTTGAAAAAATAGCTTGGTGGTAAAAGATTTGCCAACAATGAAGAGGTGGAGTCTGCGGTTGATGGCTATTTTGAGAAGCTCGACAGTTCTCACTATAAACAGGGTATCGAAGCTATTGAACATTGCTGGGAAAAGTGTATCAAGCTAAAAAAAGAGTATGTTGAAAAATAAAGATATGTTTTCCCAAATTTTTTGTGTCTTTGTTAGGTCAGGTACTTCTGCGACTACCCTTGTACCTAGGTAGAATAAAGTGGCAGAGGAACAAAATTAGGTGATAAGTTTGTTTAATCAAATTATTATTAGATTATTTTTTGTAAAGTAATATTTATGTAACAATCCTAAAAATATTGGTATATTTTTTGATGGTGATAAATACTGACATCAATTCATTTTCTTTTCTTTTTGAACATAAATGGAAAAACTTGCACTACTACATAATGATTTTAACAAGAACAAGAAAGGAGAATCATTTGCATTAATTTCATTTACTCCTTTACTGTTAATGATTGCCCTATGCATGGCCAATAGTCTAACTTTATATACATAAAAAAAGTAATCTTGAAATAAATAATTGTTAAAATTCTGCTGCCATTTTTAATCAAAAGGACTTGATTTTGACATTGATTTTTGAAATTTCTTTTTCAATAATAAAATTTTTCTTTCAATGTATTTTTATAACAGCAAATTTTATATAGAGGGTGTCTATAAAGTTCATGTGCACTTTTAAATATTAATAATTTTGGACTATACATGATAAAATTAATCAGTAGAAAACATTATTTCAAAACATTAATTCAAAAATGTATTTCAAAAATTGATTATTATTTTTCTTACCCATTATTATTTATTTATTTATTCCTGAAACTTCAAAATGGTTGTTTTCTTTTCAGAACTGTTATTGACCCATAATATCTCTAGAAGAGAAAGTAAACTGTGTTCTTTGGTTGGCTGAGCTGAAATCTGTCACTTCTGTCCAAAGAAGGGTCCATAGGTCAATAACAATTCTGAAAAGAAAACAGTCATTTTGAAGTTTTAAATAAATAATAAATAATAATGGGTAAGAAGAACAATAATCAATTTTTGAAATAATGAGAAAAAACTAGACACATCAGGCTTATAAATGTTTTTTACAGATTAATTCTANTCTTTTCAGAACTGTTATTGACCCATAATATCTCTAGAAGAGAAAGTAAACTGTGTTCTTTGGTTGGCTGAGCTGAAATCTGTCACTTCTGTCCAAAGAAGGGTCCATAGGTCAATAACAATTCTGAAAAGAAAACAGTCATTTTGAAGTTTTAAATAAATAATAAATAATAATGGGTAAGAAGAACAATAATCAATTTTTGAAATAATGAGAAAAAACTAGACACATCAGGCTTATAAATTTTTTTACAGATTAATTTTATTGTGTATAGTTCTAAAATTATTAATATTTAAAAGTGCACATGGACTTTATAGACATCCTGTAGTTAACCTGAAGTTTAATTATAAAGATTTAAAAACAATTTTTACATATATCATTAAACATACTTGTTTATTTAATTTAAACATTTATTTTTAATATTTTCATATATATATATATTTGCTAAACAGTTTCAAAAATATTAATAAATGAAAATAATGTTAATTTAAAGATATAAATATTTCTAAAAAATTATTTTAAGCTATATAGTTTACACATGCAATTCATAAAATACATTGTATAATCTTAAAAAGTTTTAATTAAAACTTATATAAATATAAAATATATATGTTTAGAACAGAGATACAGAAATTGTACCTTATCTTACTATGAGTAAAAGTGCACCAGTTGAAATAGCAAGCTCATTAACACAGTATTTTACAACAGCTTTCAAATGCTGGGATATATTGCATAGCAACAATCATTTAAAAAAAGGTTTGTAATATTTTATAATTTTCAATTGCACAATAAAAATATTAAAAAATTTTAATCTGAAAATTAAATAAATTTTTTTAAAGAAATAAATCGTTTAAGACAACATATACATATGGATGATTGGCCTTGGTTTCAAGACTTTCTTATCAACACATTAATATATCAAGTAAAATTTAAATTTCAGTTAAATAATTTTATAAGTTAATTTTCAATTATTGATTATCTTTAATTGTTAATATTAGGGTTCATATAAGGAAGCAATTGAAACATTGATGCATCATCATAGGCCACTTGCAAAGCAACATGTTATTGTAAGTTAATTATGTTTGATTAAATTTCTTTTATAAAAAGTTTTATATTAAAATTAATTATTTATTTACAGAATAAAAACAAAATTCAATTAGCAAGTTGTTTTTACTGTTTAGGAAATTTTGCAGTAAGTGTCTTTTTAATTAAATAAAATAGCACTATATATATGTAAAATATATAAAAATAAAAATATGTATATGATTAAATTTAGACTGCATGTGAGCACATGCTGGATGTAATTTCAACATTTTTAAATATGTCATCTTTATCATCTCAATGTGCTTTAGTTCATGACCAACAAATTCATCCAAGGAAATCAGGTATTATTTGCATAACTAAATATATTTATATTGATAAAAATGATATTAAAATATTGTGACATGTTCAATATTAAAATATTTTAGGTAGACATTTACATTTTATTTCTTATAAACCTGATGAAATCTTGCATCATTGTGTAAAACTATTAATTACATGTTTCAAAGTAAGTATATTATTATTTATACAGTTTTTTAACCTTATAAAATCTACTAATTAAATGAAAATACTAATGTGATTCTTTGATTAGGAAAATGCTTTTCATTCAACCATTAAAAATGATTTAGCAATTGGACATTTACTTGTTCTTGTTCAGCATGATTGGCCAAGGGAAGAACAGTTATTTCTCCAAATATTAGATGTTGTTAAAAAGCATGGAAGCTTCTGCTATGGTTTATTTTTTAGTTATATTATTAGTATCCTTTTATTAATTTATTTACATACAAAGAATGATTTATTCTTCATTTTTCTTTTCTAAATTTTCAATATCAACTGGAAGACACAAATGAAGGATACAAGATTTAAAATTAGTTTATATAAAATTAATCGATAAAATTATAGATAATAATTTTTAAAATATAGTCTTATTTTAAACAAAAATGTTAAGTATTTCTTATCTAATACTAGTCCCAGATATTTTAGAAGAATTTATGCATCTCACTACTGATAATGGTGGAAATGTTGATTTAGATTTACTTCCAAGTTCAACATTACAAGTAGGAAAGTAAGTCATTTGTTTATAATCAGATATATACATAAGTTTAAAATAAAATAAGTTTGAAATGATTTAATTAATTGAATTTAATTAGGCAAAGGGCTGTTACAAGAGGAGTAAATAAAGGTGCCAAAGAAGATCTTAAATCTGCAATGGAAAGACAAATGTCTCGAAGTGATGAAAATCTCAATCAATTATTAGTACAGTTTTTTAAACAAGAAAGGGACATAATTAAAGAAACATTAATGTAATTATTTTTCATGTATGAAATAAAAAAGTTTTAAACTCAATGAGTTTCATTTCAAGTTTTTTTAATATTAAATTCAAAATCTACAAATTAAGTAAATAATAATTAATTATTAATAATAGCACTAAAATTAGTCCAGTTTGCTACAGTGGTTGTTTGGTTAAAGACATAAGGCTTTGAGATGTATCTATAAGTAAATAAATAATTCATAATATAAGAATGCAATTTATTAATTTTCTATTATTTACTTTTTACACAATTCATGAATCCTTAGGTAATATGAATTATTTAAACTATATTCAAATTTAGATTAAATTCAATTAATTTAATTTAATTTAATTTTTTCTTCCTCTTAAAGTTGCCATATAAATGTGTATATCATGTTTTATTCATAAATATCCTAGCATTTTATTTATAGATAAAATTAATAAAAATTAAATTTTCAAAATTATGAAAGCTTTTAATATCTAATTAATTATTCATAAAAATATGATTTTAAATCAATGATATAAAATTATGAAAGAGAATAAAAAATATTAGTGTTCTATTTTGGATAATAAAATATAAATGGTAAGTAATAATTTCTATAAGAATTGAAAAGAAAAAAATGTCATTCAATTAATATTTTTCAAATATAATTGATTAAAGTTAAAATAAATCATCGAAGCTGTCACGAAGCTGGTGGCCAAACTGCAACTGTTGTGCTGCAAGTGGCTCTTCTAGATCCCTACAGTGCTCCCATATAGCTTACTTTCTATTTATAAACAAAACAGTATTACATATATAAAGTTTAATAGAGTATGCCACACTGGCATGTTTCTGATAAGCAATATATGGCTCCTATTGTGACAAGGTTTGCCCTCCCTGTTATATTTTATATACATTGATTCTGTTTCTGGATTTGGGGTTGCACTTTATGTATAATTTCTTTCTGTTATTGAGGGGTTAAGTTGAATTTCTTGTTCATTTTGTTTACCCTGAAAAAGTTATGTTCTTAGTTCCTGGTTAGCAGCTTTTATTCTGTTCAGGCAGTTCTGTTTGGCTGAGTTTTTTTGGAAGCTTTAATCAGATTTGTTTGAAGATGCTTGTTTATTTTTCTATTATGTATGTTAGATACTAGGAGGAATAGGTTTTTTTTTTTTTCATTAGGGCTTAAGTAATAATTAGTTTATTTTTTTTATTTTTTTAAACTAAATATTAGTTATGCATTTATTAATATATTTAGTTTTATAGTTTATTTTTCTATAGCCCAGATTATTTAAACTGAAAACAGAATTTTAAAAATTTGCGTTGAGATTACAAATAATTTAGAGCATAGATTTTTCTGTGTAAGCAAAGGGAAAAAAAATGTCTGCAGAACCGTTGCTATTCTACACAAATATAGGATCGATCGGAATATTTTCATAAATATTATTCTCAGTCAGATGGATAGAATCATACTAAAATGTTTTGACAACTTGAGCCGATGATATACTGTATCGGTTAGTGATGGCAAGCATTTCAATTTTTTCCAATATATATTTTCTTTATATTTATTCAATTTCGGAAAATCCAACACAAAATAAAAAAATCGTCGAAAGAAAGATGCGTAATGAATAATTATTGCGATTAACTTAAATTGGTAATATATAAATAAAGAACTTTATATAAAAATCGTTATAAAATGCAGATTAATTAAAACGTCGTTATCTATTAACAAATATATTGGATTCTTGTTAATTCGGCCATCCCTTATACAGAGGGGAGCCGGATTATTGAGAGCGTGTAGGCCTAAAGCCGGCAAATGACGTCACCTGTCGCCCTTCCGTACCGATTCTTTTTGGAGGCGGCGGCCAAATAATCGTCTTCGGCACGCTAAAATGCAATACTCTATACAGAAACGGAACCCGAATAATACAAGACTTGCCACATAACTAACATATTTGTGGAAATGGAAGAGGTGCGTAGACGATCGCGGGGTATGTCGGATTATCGAGGGACGGATTAGCGAATGTGTGTTGTCCTTAAATTTCGTTTAAACTTCCTTTTCAAAGAGAATTTATATATATATAGTATACGCGCGATGACATATGGCGTATAATGACCTAACTCTATTGAATAATAAACAGAAAAGAGGAAGTTCCACATCGCTGCTTTATAGCTGCTATATCTCTTACATTCTTCATCTATCCCAAAGGTAAATTCAGCAAAATTACTTTAAATATTTACATACCATTTTCCCCCTTTCGTTTTCAAAAATAAAAAATAATATAAAAAAAAAGTCGTGAATGTAGCAGACGGATAAAACTTTCACTTGCTCCTCCCACAATTTTTTTTCTTATATTTTAATTAAAAAAAAAACATATATATATATATATATATATATATGTTGCCATGACAACCTACCTGGCGTTTGCGCACCAATCTGGATGCGAGTACAAGCGAGGTTTTGGCATTTAAAAGGTTGCTCAGAAATATAAACCGAATAGTTGTTATATATAATATTGGTAAGTATTTAATTAATATACATATATAATATGAATTTTACTTTGATTATATCTATGTAATACAAATTGTGTATTACTATTCACCGCTTTCTTCCATACTCTAACCATATGTTGCATTTGTTTATGTAATAAAACTATTTGTTTTTATTACTAATGTCGAAACGACATCGATTATTTTTATTTCTTCTCTTAGGAATATTTTACTCCATTTTAATACATCACGATGTTTAAAAATTGGACTTTATTAATTTGTTTTTTATGGTGCGAATCGTTGATTATCGCAATACCGCTAAAAAATAACGAAAATACAGACAATTCCCTCGATAAAGGTAATTTGAAATCGTTTTTTTAAAAATATTCTAATTGGTTAGAAACAAACAATAGCGACGTCATAACATTTAATTACGTAACGACGCTGTTAATTTTCAAACTTTAAGTTTTAATATCTTTATCTTATGAATAAAATTTATTATAACTTTATTTTTATGTAGAAAAAGGTTCTCAAGAAGATATTATGTTCGGCAATCAACAAAATAAGCCCGCAGGGATGGTAGATGACAGCCTTTCTTTTCCAGAAATGACTGAAGATAACTCATCTGCATCTGACGGTAAACAGATGTTTCATTCGTAAAATTAAATTAAATTTCCACGTTTTGATAGTTTCTAAACTTAAATTTTAGGAGATAAATCGAGTCAGAATACAGATAAGCAAATGGATAAAGAAGAAGAAAACGCAGAGGAGTTAGGAAGAAGAAACTTTCCCATTCGTAAGATAATCTATTGGTTTTTTTTCCTGTGATAAAAGTAGCTTTTTTTAAAATAAAAAAAAACAAGCAAGTGTTTTATTTCAGCGGCGAACTCTCTTATCGATTATTATCCTGTTTATGAAAATGATGAAACGATATTCAGAAAAAAACGCAGGTCTGTCCCGGTGGAAATCAGAAACAAAATCGAGGACCTGTTGAATGAAAGACAACATCAACGCTTAAGAATCAAAAGACAATCAGATATTCTCAATTGGTTAAGAAACTTAGAATCTGATGATAATCCACGTTATTTTCAAACTGATGACGTGAGTTTTTTAATTAAATTTTCCGTATGTCGAAGAATGATTTAACGCTTACATTGTTCGATTTTTATTTCGAAATTCTTTTAGAAAACAGAATAAAGTCAATTTAATGTGTTAACTAGTTTCAGTAGTCATTAGTAAACTGATCAATAAAATCAATTTAATATATAAAGGTATAGATTTTTGGATTTAAAAGTATTTAATTGAGAAATTTTGTTTATTTGTGGATTTAAGCGTTAATTTAGCGGCTCCTGTTTCATAAAATTTTCTCATTGTTTTTACTTCAATTTGTAAAGGATTATTTAAGATTTTGCAGTTTGTCGTATCAATAGGCAAGATAATAATGAAAATTATTCGTACGTATAAGCTTATTTAATGTGTTAATTGCATGTTGATCCACATTTGCCGTTTTAAAGAGCAAAATAAACAACAATTTAATTTGTTTCGTATAAACTAAATATAATACATTTAAAAAAAAACCTTAAATATTTTTTGTTCGTGTTTTCAAATATCTTATGAAAATAATCATTTATTTAATTATTTATTATTTAGGAAGGCAGCCTAAATGAGGATGATTCTATTCCGCTTCGTTATTACGTGATGGAAGAAAATGAACAGCCATATGCAGAAGCAGATTCTTTAGACGATTTTCTTACATTAAATAAATATCCCAAACACTTATTCGCCTCTTCAAAGAAAGAACCTCCATTAGAGTACAATCTTAACAATATTTTATTACCAATGAAAGATATTATGTGGATGAAACAAAATGGCGCAAAAATAGCTCCATCTCTATATCGAAGACGTCCTCTCACCGTAAATGACGATGCCTCTCCCGAGTATGATGATTACAGTATTTACGACTTTTTAAATCAACACGAAAGAGATATTCCTAGAGATCTATAAAAAGTTTGTTATATGTTTAATCAAATTATTAAAATATTTGGCTTTTATTTTATTAACATATAATATTTTTCCCTTTTCAGACTCCACTTTTACTCAAGAAATGCTTAAAAATTGCTGTGAATCCCACCAATTGAATTATGTTTATTTTTAATTTATATATAACTTAATTATTTATCACAAATTCCATCTTCCTACTTAAAAACTCCTCATATCAATATTTATAAAAGAAAATAAATATACAAATATTTACACAAATGCTTTATTGATTTTTATTTTATGAAAGATTTTAATTTTTTATATATATTACCATTGCTATATTATATATATGTAAAGTATTATTGTTGTTTTAACCATGACCAAATATTGTTACTCCTATAAAATTTGATGTTTCCTATATTATGATAATCGAATAAATTATTTACAGTTAAAATTATTGTGTAGATTTATTCAGAATGAATATTTATGTGAATAATAAAATTCCAAGCATTCTTATCATAAGAAGACACATGATTTTTTTTCCTCTTCTCTGGTAATTGATAATTATCAATGAAACATATTTTACTATAAAATTGAATAAATATGTAAATTTTATGTGGAGCTACTTTCACAGATTGTATTTCAATTAGTAGAAATTCACTAATAGCTAAAGATAGTTTTGAAAGCACGACAGCTATGAATGCAATGATAACGGTGAAATGTTCCTTAATGCACTTAAATGGTAATTATTTTCATTCACTATAAGAATAAATTCATTAAATTTAAATATTTAAGACATTCTACCAAAACATATTAAAATCTGTAGTTAATAAATTGTAAAAGCTATTCCTATATTAGCTCATAGTATACAGAATTNGTAAAAATCAATTCTTATTATTAAAAAAAAAGACAAATATTTTTATTTAAGAAATAACGAAAGAGAATTATTTTTTAATAAATTTTTTTTGTAAATATTTTAATAATAAGTTACAACAAATTAATATTTTATTAAGGAGTAGATAGAAATAAACTAAATATTGATCCAGTTATCGGAAATACTCGTACCCTGACTTTAATCCCGAAATGCGTTGCGCTTATCATAAGTGCGCATGTGTAGTTGGTGATTGCTGTTAGGTTGTGATTTGTGTTGAAGTCCAGAATGTAGGATATTATAAAAGGAGATTGTTTCGTTTGTAAATTGTTAAATTGTAATGTTTTTGATGGTATTTAACATCCTAATATATAAATAATAGTCCAAGTGGAAAGACATATCGTTAGTATGTACTAGTAGTACGCTGTAAATATATAATATATACTTTAATATATATGTATGTTGGGAATGTGTTAGGCACTGTTTAGAAGTTTTCAATTAATTTTTTTTTCAAGTTTGTATCTCCGTTTTGTTAAATAATGTTTTGGTTAAATCGGAGTTTATATTTGTTAATTGAACTGTTAAAATTCGATTTGTTAAGAGTTAAGCATGAACACTTACTGATTCCAACTTAAGCCAAAAGAAACAAGAATTTAACATCCACTGATCAAATTATGCCTTTTTTTGTATGAATCTCTGTTGGATATTTTCCTCCCTTTTTTAGACACTTTTCTAAAGTATGCACTTGCACTTTGAGAGAACATTCACGGCTCGTACCGACTGTACCATCTTGTCGTTGACTTGGATGGGAAAGATTCCCGAAGAGATTCCCGATGACGAAGAATGGAGAGCGAGTCCGTATAATTATTACCAGGACGGATGGTTGGGTACCGGAAATGCTAGAGGTATCGTCGGTATCACGTTCACCACGTGCGACTGCAGAAAGAATACTGAAGTACCGTCGAGAGCAAATTTTAACTTGAGGGGACACCATTCCAAGGTTTGTATCCCGTTTATTTGCATTGCCGTCAATTACAGATTTTGAAATTCCATTGATAACCAAAAAGAATTATAGGCAAAATTATAAATATTCATTTTAATGCAAATGTAGATTTGTTGTTACATCTGTGATATTATTACGGCTTAGTTTGAGCAAATTTATTGAAAAAATTATTTTTGAAACAAATTTGCAAAAGTAAACCAATAATGTGTATGTCTCGTATAGTTTTTTCCAATTCCACAATTTTTAAAATAAACTGCAAAAATTCCAAGTTTTAAGATCTCGGATTAATGGTTAATTCAATCAGAAGATAAAAATCTGAAATATCTAAAGCTTAAACTTTTATCGAGCAGTTTTAAAAAAATGTTTTTGGTATTTGTCTACTTCAAAATTAGTTTTTTTATATACTACAAATTCTATATTTTGTTATTAAAATGAAAATTCAGAAAACAAAACAAAGAAAAAAACAAATTTATTTCAAGTATTTCCATTGATTTTTATGGCGACTTGTAGTTTGTAACATAATCCATATGCATACATTGAGTTATGAACTACAAGTTAAAATTAAAATCGATGAAAATTTAGAACTTTTTCAGTTAATTTCTAACTTTATATCATAGAAAAATAAATAGTCTTAACCATACAAATATTATTTAATAAATGTTTAATTATTTTCAATTTCATATTATATCACTTAGTTTCTGAGGATGGAATGATGTGTTATTTTAAAGTAATAAAATATTTAGAAAGACTTTTACTTAATGTATTTAGAAGTAATAAGTGAACAATTTTTGTTTTTGTTTTTTTTTATTTATCAATAGTTAGCTAATTGAATTTATTATTTCTATATATATTTTTCATATGTAGAATTATTTTGCTTTATATATTTGCATGATAAATGCATATTATAGAATTAATAATTGATTTAAAAATCTTTTCTCGAGTCATCATTTAATAATAATAATAATAATAATAATGTAAATCTCTATAACTAATTTTATCTGAATTTAATTTCAGATAAAATTAGTTTTTCATAGTCCATTGATCAATTCATACAGTTCAAACCAAGTTATATTTAGCCTAAAACATTGGTTCAGGAATAATTGTACTGTTTGGATACTAAAATGAATAAATGTATCGTGCAAGTAAAAATATATAAGAAAAATGTATGTATGTATATATAACTAACCTTAGTGATGAGCTGATCAATAAAAAGTGAAAGCTATCAGATAATATTTAGAAAGGTTTGTAAATAATTTTATTAAAGGTTAGTTCATGCATGACATTAGTAAAACAATTATATATTGATAGAATATCTGATGATTGTTATAAAAATAGTTTTAACACAGATTTTCCTTGAAGTATGAAAATATTCAATAGATACTTGAGAACAAACAAAAAAGATCAAAATGAAAAATCAAATTTGCAATGTTATTTTAAATTAAGTCATTAAAATATTAAAACATAAAATAAGGATTATATCAAAAATTAAAGATGCATTCTTCTATTGATAAAAAAATCACTATAACTCTGCCAGAGATAGTTCTTTGATTTTTTTCATTAAAAAAAAAATTATATTATTAAAATTTCAGAGATACTTAATTATGTTGTAATTTTTCTATAACATAACAAAATTAGCAGGAAGTATTTTTAGCAGTCAAATCATTATTATTGGTATGAATGGTGAATGACTAATTAGTAACAAGCAAGAACAGAGAATTCTTCATTGCATTATTATTGCATTTTGTATTATTTTCTTTGTTTGTCATGGATGACTTATCCTTCTGTATAAAAGAGATGCCAACAGTGTGAATTAATGTCTGGAACATAAATTAGTTTCTGATGTAATTATAGTTGATGAAAATTTGATATTTCTTTAAAACACTAAGGATTTGAGTTATTGGTCTTTTGATTTACAGTTTAAGATAGGTAATAGTCTCTAGAAAACCATGTCTTAATATATCATTTAAGTCTAAATCTAATAATAATATATATGGAGTAGTTCATTTTTAACACTTTACTTGAATAACTTGAAAAATAAATATTGTACGAAAAAATTCATTGAATGAAATATGTTAGATTTCAAGGAGTCCATAAGATGGCACCAATTGGTTTCATTTATGATGAAACCAATTGGTAGAAATGGAGTCAACTTCATTTTTTATTATGTATTATGATTCTAGATAAAAAACAAACTTTTATCTGAAATGTTTTTTCTGAAAGATGCACTTATCAGAAGTTATGAGCATTTGAACTTTTACATGGCTGTCCCTGAACTCCACAGATATTCACAGATGACACCACCATGTATGCATGTATCTGTGGATATCTGTGAAGTTCATTGAAAAAGGAAGAAAAATTATTAGAAACTATTATTATTTGGAGGAATCATTCTTTTTCTTCAAATAATTAACTGATACAAAAAGTTGTGCCACTGTGTGTTAAAGCCAGCAAGCTTGTGTGTTTTGTTGATTTTTAAAATTTATCCTCAAGCTCAGCTTGAGGTCTCCTTAGATTTTTTTCATACATTTTTCATGTTAATAAAAATTAACACAAAAGAAATCTTAACAATTTTGGAGTAATAAATTTTTTATAGGATGTATATTTTTCAAGTTATTTCAGTGGATTTATTAAAATGAACCACCCTGTATCATAGAAAGTTCTAAATTTCGTATAATCTTTATTACATAAAATTTTAAATTTATTATTACATAATTATTCAGTTTTTTTTTTATTTAACTGAAAATATTTATTTTTGAAAGAGTAGACTTTGAATTCAATTTTTTAAATTGTTCTGTGTAAAAACTTCACATTCTTTTTAATTAATACAATATCAATATTGTCTCGAAATGGTTTCAAATTATGTATAATATTATTTATATTATTTTTACTGTTTTTTTTAAATGTGTAAAGTATTTTAATATATTACCAAATGGATTTGTTGGATTATTTATCAGGCTATATTAAGGCTAACTTAATAATTATTATACATGTAATTTGGCTAGAAGTCTAGCAGATCATTTTGCAATACTAATTGAATTGGGTTGTTATATATATTATTTTTATATAAATGTATTTTTATAAAAAATTATCTACAATAAAATTTAATTGTAGATAATTTTTTTAATATTTGATCATTATGTAATAGTGGGTTCTGGTAAAAAAGGACAAAATTGTCATCTTACTAAAGATGTTGCTCTCAAATAACAGGAATATTTGGTTGGAGATCAGTAGCTACAATAGATGATCTCCAATCTCTGGTATCTGAGTGCAATGGTGCCAATGGCATGATGACTGGTATTGCATTGTGAATTTGGATGAGCCCAGTTCAGTTTAATCAGTGGCTAAACCCTGAACAATGCAAACCAATCACTTTACAAAGTTTAAGAAATAGGACCAAGATAAGTAAAGTTATTTTCATTATATTTTAATGGATTAATTCAGTAAATTATTCTATAACTCATCTTTAATTAAAAGTAATGATATTTAAATTTGCTCAATATATTTTTTAATATATCAAGCAAATTTAAGTTTATTATANCTCTGGTAATTGATAATTATCAATGAAACATATTTTACTATAAAATTGAATAAATATGTAAATTTTATGTGGAGCTACTTTCACAGATTGTATTTCAATTAGTAGAAATTCACTAATAGCTAAAGATAGTTTTGAAAGCACGACAGCTATGAATGCAATGATAACGGTGAAATGTTCCTTAATGCACTTAAATGGTAATTATTTTCATTCACTATAAGAATAAATTCATTAAATTTAAATATTTAAGACATTCTACCAAAACATATTAAAATCTGTAGTTAATAAATTGTAAAAGCTATTCCTATATTAGCTCATAGTATACAGAATTTATTGATTTTTCTAAATTTTCCTTCCTTCCTTTTTATCTAAGTAAATTCGGATTTGAAAATTGCATTCTATTCCGAATGCTTTAATCTCAAATAATTTTGTTAAAAATGTGTGTTTGTTAAGGAAAATATAAAATTGAAAAATATTGTAAGGTAAAGAAACTCAATGTTAGAGGCATAAGAATGTATTGTGTGGAAGTTTTTAGGTATATTTTTAATACAGAATATAAGAAAAAATTCTAAAAAAATTTTAAAAATAAGAACATATACAAATTTATAAAATAAAATTATAAATTAACATTTTATTATTATACTTAATATTACAAAAAAGTCATAAATTCTTACATGATCGGATTAAATTCGTTAGTTTAACTTCCCGGCAATGTTGCTTCTCTGTAATATCGCAAAAGGTTAAGGAAAAGTTTCAAATTACGGAATTAAATGCTTGATCATAAAATTCTAACTTTAGTTCGTTTTTTAATGTATTAATTTATTAATCAAAAATTTTTTTCTAAAAAAACAAGCATTTTTAAAGACAAAATTTTAATATACGGGATTTTTTAAATCGAAATCTGTTGAAAAATACCGTATAAATGTGGTAATAGCATTCCTGTTTTGCATTTGAAAGATAATCAAGTTGTCACGCATACAATCTTATTAGTTTTAAAAAGTTTGAAAGAGATTTTTAGATTCTTTTTTTCCTATAAATTTTATAACAAAACAATAAAATTTATATTAATATTTAACATAAGTAATATTTATAAATTCGTTTAAACTAAATTTATTTTATCACGTAATTTTAAAAACCTTTCATGTACTAACTTATTTATAATTGCTGCAAGCTGATGTTTAGATATTCTTCGACGTTAATAACCATTTTGTCAACTTGTGCATAATTATATAATATTCTGTAGACTTACATAATTAGGATATTATTTAATAAAACATTTAACCTATAAATAAGCGTAACGAATTTACTTCATTTGATGAAAATACATTTAATGAAAGATATTGACGATCGGTACATATTAACTTAAGTTTTTCTACCAATGAATAAATAATTATCTAAGGTTTGAATATTTTATAATGATGAGTCTCCGTGGTAAAATCAACTCACTTAACATGTTTCTGTATAAATTATAATTTAATTCTTCAGTTATGCATTTTCATGAAATGGTATTTAAACAAACTGAATGGAGAAATTTTGTTTTAAATGTAAATACAGTTTAAATCTACATTCTTCCATCAATAATTACAAGAGTTGACCTTTTATTTAACAGTAAATTTAGATTTAAAAGTGTTTTAAAATACGCCGTACGAATTAGTTTAATATAATTTTTTTTTTAAAAGTTACTTTAAAATTAATCGGAAAACAAATTATATTTATCCATTTTCAAACATTTTTATCAATTAAATATTCGAAAATCGTATCAAAATTGATTTTTAATACAAATTTTGTATAATTTAATAATTATTAAAGTTTAAAACTATTAAATTAGATTCTAAAAAAATCATTATCAAATTAATTTGAATAAACTGACTAAATGACCACTAAGAGCAGCGAAATTTTTTTTTCAAGGTGAAGGCTCCACTAAGAGTCCTCACCATGGGTTCTATGATATACAGTAGTTCTCAACAGGTGTTTTTCATGTCTCTCGCGATCCCGACACGTATTCTTCTCGTTTCCTTGTGGGTGGTTACATTATATAATTGACTTATATTTATTAAAATATAATTTGTTTTATCACGTAATTTTAAAAACCTTTCATGTACTAACTTATTTATAATTGCTGCAAGCTGATGTTTAGATATTCTTCGACGTTAATAACCATTTTGTCAACTTGTGCATAATTATATAATATTCTGTAGACTTACATAATTAGGATATTATTTAATAAAACATTTAACCTATAAATAAGCGTAACGAATTTACTTCATTTGATGAAAATACATTTAATGAAAGATATTGACGATCGGTACATATTAACTTAAGTTTTTCTACCAATGAATAAATAATTATCTAAGGTTTGAATATTTTATAATGATGAGTCTCCGTGGTAAAATCAACTCACTTAACATGTTTCTGTATAAATTATAATCTAATTCTTCAGTTATGCATTTTCATGAAATGGTATTTAAACAAACTGAATGGAGAAATTTTGTTTTAAATGTAAATACAGTTTAAATCTACATTCTTCCATCAATAATTACAAGAGTTGACCTTTTATTTAACAGTAAATTTAGATTTAAAAGTGTTTTAAAATACGCCGTACGAATTAGTTTAATATAATTTTTTTTTAAAAAGTTACTTTAAAATTAATCGGAAAACAAATTATATTTATCCATTTTCAAACATTTTTATCAATTAAATATTCAAAAATCGTATCAAAATTGATTTTTAATACAATTTTTGTATAATTTAATAATTATTAAAGTTTAAAACTATTAAATTAGATTCTAAAAAAATTATTATCAAATTAATTTGAATAAACTGACTAAATGACCACTAAGAGCAGCGAAATTTTTTTTTCAAGGTGAAGGCTCCACTAAGAGTCCTCACCATGGGTTCTATGATATACAGTAGTTCTCAACAGGTGTTTTTCATGTCTCTCGCGATCCCGACACGTATTCTTCTCGTTTCCTTGTGGGTGGTTACATTATATAATTGACTTATATTTATTAAAATAATTACGAATAACTTAATAACAAAGTTATTAAGTTAATTGGATACAATGAATATATGTATATATATATTTAATCTTTCCTTTAAATAAAATAAATTTATGGCGAATCTTTAAAGCATGTTAATTTATGTTATTGATTTATTATGATTATTGGATAATGCAAAATTGATCCGAAAAAACTTTGATCAAAGTTCGTAAACCGAACTGTAGACTAATCGAGATTTTAAAATAACTTTTTAAATTTGAAATTAAATTCCGAACTAAACTAAAATTCTATTGGTTAACTCTAATATAAGAAGAATTAAGCATTTCGTTAATTAGTCGCTAGTTAGATAACGTCATCGACGATATTACAAATTTTTAAGTTAATAATAACAATAATAATAACAATAATAGTTATAATTTTTACGAAATAAAAAATAAGTTAAAATTTTAATTAAATAATTTATATTCTATATTCTGTTGTATGTCGTAAAAATCAATTCTTATTATTAAAAAAAAAGACAAATATTTTTATTTAAGAAATAACGAAAGAGAATTATTTTTTAATAAATTTTTTTTGTAAATATTTTAATAATAAGTTACAACAAATTAATATTTTATTAAGGAGTAGATAGAAATAAACTAAATATTGATCCAGTTATCGGAAATACTCGTACCCTGACTTTAATCCCGAAATGCGTTGCGCTTATCATAAGTGCGCATGTGTAGTTGGTGATTGCTGTTAGGTTGTGATTTGTGTTGAAGTCCAGAATGTAGGATATTATAAAAGGAGATTGTTTCGTTTGTAAATTGTTAAATTGTAATGTTTTTGATGGTATTTAACATCCTAATATATAAATAATAGTCCAAGTGGAAAGACATATCGTTAGTATGTACTAGTAGTACGCTGTAAATATATAATATATACTTTAATATATATGTATGTTGGGAATGTGTTAGGCACTGTTTAGAAGTTTTCAATTAATTTTTTTTTCAAGTTTGTATCTCCGTTTTGTTAAATAATGTTTTGGTTAAATCGGAGTTTATATTTGTTAATTGAACTGTTAAAATTCGATTTGTTAAGAGTTAAGCATGAACACTTACTGATTCCAACTTAAGCCAAAAGAAACAAGAATTTAACATCCACTGATCAAATTATGCCTTTTTTTGTATGAATCTCTGTTGGATATTTTCCTCCCTTTTTTAGACACTTTTCTAAAGTATGCACTTGCACTTTGAGAGAACATTCACGGCTCGTACCGACTGTACCATCTTGTCGTTGACTTGGATGGGAAAGATTCCCGAAGAGATTCCCGATGACGAAGAATGGAGAGCGAGTCCGTATAATTATTACCAGGACGGATGGTTGGGTACCGGAAATGCTAGAGGTATCGTCGGTATCACGTTCACCACGTGCGACTGCAGAAAGAATACTGAAGTACCGTCGAGAGCAAATTTTAACTTGAGGGGACACCATTCCAAGGTTTGTATCCCGTTTATTTGCATTGCCGTCAATTACAGATTTTGAAATTCCATTGATAACCAAAAAGAATTATAGGCAAAATTATAAATATTCATTTTAATGCAAATGTAGATTTGTTGTTACATCTGTGATATTATTACGGCTTAGTTTGAGCAAATTTATTGAAAAAATTATTTTTGAAACAAATTTGCAAAAGTAAACCAATAATGTGTATGTCTCGTATAGTTTTTTCCAATTCCACAATTTTTAAAATAAACTGCAAAAATTCCAAGTTTTAAGATCTCGGATTAATGGTTAATTCAATCAGAAGATAAAAATCTGAAATATCTAAAGCTTAAACTTTTATCGAGCAGTTTTAAAAAAATGTTTTTGGTATTTGTCTACTTCAAAATTAGTTTTTTTATATACTACAAATTCTATATTTTGTTATTAAAATGAAAATTCAGAAAACAAAACAAAGAAAAAAACAAATTTATTTCAAGTATTTCCATTGATTTTTATGGCGACTTGTAGTTTGTAACATAATCCATATGCATACATTGAGTTATGAACTACAAGTTAAAATTAAAATCGATGAAAATTTAGAACTTTTTCAGTTAATTTCTAACTTTATATCATAGAAAAATAAATAGTCTTAACCATACAAATATTATTTAATAAATGTTTAATTATTTTCAATTTCATATTATATCACTTAGTTTCTGAGGATGGAATGATGTGTTATTTTAAAGTAATAAAATATTTAGAAAGACTTTTACTTAATGTATTTAGAAGTAATAAGTGAACAATTTTTGTTTTTGTTTTTTTTTATTTATCAATAGTTAGCTAATTGAATTTATTATTTCTATATATATTTTTCATATGTAGAATTATTTTGCTTTATATATTTGCATGATAAATGCATATTATAGAATTAATAATTGATTTAAAAATCTTTTCTCGAGTCATCATTTAATAATAATAATAATAATAATAATGTAAATCTCTATAACTAATTTTATCTGAATTTAATTTCAGATAAAATTAGTTTTTCATAGTCCATTGATCAATTCATACAGTTCAAACCAAGTTATATTTAGCCTAAAACATTGGTTCAGGAATAATTGTACTGTTTGGATACTAAAATGAATAAATGTATCGTGCAAGTAAAAATATATAAGAAAAATGTATGTATGTATATATAACTAACCTTAGTGATGAGCTGATCAATAAAAAGTGAAAGCTATCAGATAATATTTAGAAAGGTTTGTAAATAATTTTATTAAAGGTTAGTTCATGCATGACATTAGTAAAACAATTATATATTGATAGAATATCTGATGATTGTTATAAAAATAGTTTTAACACAGATTTTCCTTGAAGTATGAAAATATTCAATAGATACTTGAGAACAAACAAAAAAGATCAAAATGAAAAATCAAATTTGCAATGTTATTTTAAATTAAGTCATTAAAATATTAAAACATAAAATAAGGATTATATCAAAAATTAAAGATGCATTCTTCTATTGATAAAAAAATCACTATAACTCTGCCAGAGATAGTTCTTTGATTTTTTTCATTAAAAAAAAAATTATATTATTAAAATTTCAGAGATACTTAATTATGTTGTAATTTTTCTATAACATAACAAAATTAGCAGGAAGTATTTTTAGCAGTCAAATCATTATTATTGGTATGAATGGTGAATGACTAATTAGTAACAAGCAAGAACAGAGAATTCTTCATTGCATTATTATTGCATTTTGTATTATTTTCTTTGTTTGTCATGGATGACTTATCCTTCTGTATAAAAGAGATGCCAACAGTGTGAATTAATGTCTGGAACATAAATTAGTTTCTGATGTAATTATAGTTGATGAAAATTTGATATTTCTTTAAAACACTAAGGATTTGAGTTATTGGTCTTTTGATTTACAGTTTAAGATAGGTAATAGTCTCTAGAAAACCATGTCTTAATATATCATTTAAGTCTAAATCTAATAATAATATATATGGAGTAGTTCATTTTTAACACTTTACTTGAATAACTTGAAAAATAAATATTGTACGAAAAAATTCATTGAATGAAATATGTTAGATTTCAAGGAGTCCATAAGATGGCACCAATTGGTTTCATTTATGATGAAACCAATTGGTAGAAATGGAGTCAACTTCATTTTTTATTATGTATTATGATTCTAGATAAAAAACAAACTTTTATCTGAAATGTTTTTTCTGAAAGATGCACTTATCAGAAGTTATGAGCATTTGAACTTTTACATGGCTGTCCCTGAACTCCACAGATATTCACAGATGACACCACCATGTATGCATGTATCTGTGGATATCTGTGAAGTTCATTGAAAAAGGAAGAAAAATTATTAGAAACTATTATTATTTGGAGGAATCATTCTTTTTCTTCAAATAATTAACTGATACAAAAAGTTGTGCCACTGTGTGTTAAAGCCAGCAAGCTTGTGTGTTTTGTTGATTTTTAAAATTTATCCTCAAGCTCAGCTTGAGGTCTCCTTAGATTTTTTTCATACATTTTTCATGTTAATAAAAATTAACACAAAAGAAATCTTAACAATTTTGGAGTAATAAATTTTTTATAGGATGTATATTTTTCAAGTTATTTCAGTGGATTTATTAAAATGAACCACCCTGTATCATAGAAAGTTCTAAATTTCGTATAATCTTTATTACATAAAATTTTAAATTTATTATTACATAATTATTCAGTTTTTTTTTTATTTAACTGAAAATATTTATTTTTGAAAGAGTAGACTTTGAATTCAATTTTTTAAATTGTTCTGTGTAAAAACTTCACATTCTTTTTAATTAATACAATATCAATATTGTCTCGAAATGGTTTCAAATTATGTATAATATTATTTATATTATTTTTACTGTTTTTTTTAAATGTGTAAAGTATTTTAATATATTACCAAATGGATTTGTTGGATTATTTATCAGGCTATATTAAGGCTAACTTAATAATTATTATACATGTAATTTGGCTAGAAGTCTAGCAGATCATTTTGCAATACTAATTGAATTGGGTTGTTATATATATTATTTTTATATAAATGTATTTTTATAAAAAATTATCTACAATAAAATTTAATTGTAGATAATTTTTTTAATATTTGATCATTATGTAATAGTGGGTTCTGGTAAAAAAGGACAAAATTGTCATCTTACTAAAGATGTTGCTCTCAAATAACAGGAATATTTGGTTGGAGATCAGTAGCTACAATAGATGATCTCCAATCTCTGGTATCTGAGTGCAATGGTGCCAATGGCATGATGACTGGTATTGCATTGTGAATTTGGATGAGCCCAGTTCAGTTTAATCAGTGGCTAAACCCTGAACAATGCAAACCAATCACTTTACAAAGTTTAAGAAATAGGACCAAGATAAGTAAAGTTATTTTCATTATATTTTAATGGATTAATTCAGTAAATTATTCTATAACTCATCTTTAATTAAAAGTAATGATATTTAAATTTGCTCAATATATTTTTTAATATATCAAGCAAATTTAAGTTTATTATAGTTTGAAACAATAAAATACATGAAAGATCAACAAGTATAAGAAATTTTGAAAGCAAAGTCATTTCAATAGTGAAATATTTCATTTGATTTCTTTTACCAATAACTCTACACTTTATATACTTTTCCAGCAATATTTTAATTAAAACAAATGTTTTCGACCCTGTTCAGAGGTCTGTCTCAGGTTAAAAATGTATAAATTACAAATTAAAGAAAAAAAGAAACTGAGTTCTAACAGTTTATTTCAAATTTACAACATTCAAAAACCTTCAAAAACTAACGACATACGTATTTAAAAATTTGACACAAATAATTTACATATTAAAATGAAAACATAATTGTGTACTGGCACAATGAAGTGACGTTTTTCTCAACACTGGGCTAGTTGAATCTTTTATTTAGTTAGAACGTTTTTTCCATACATCAACGTTTCGGGCATCAGCCCCTCTTCAGCTAACTAAATATATATAAAAATATTTAACAGGACACAAATAAAAACCAAAAAACTCACATAAATTCTTTGTAAACCATACCTCATTTCAGCATGGACACTGCACATACAGTAGAAATCGGACTACACTTAGGTTTTTTTAACATTTTCATTATCAATTTTTTTATCACAATTTTAACTATACAGGTTAAAAACAAAACTTTTTCTACATTTTATTACATAAACAAGATAAACTCTGCAGATTTTAAAAAACTAAAACTTACAAATTTCAAAAGTCTTTTTTTGCCACCTCGTCGACTGATCCGACAATTTGCATATAGCACTATGTGCCGTAAGTTATACTAGTTAACAAATTAATCGACAAACATTTGAAAATCCCTAAGGAAATTACAAAAAAATTTTTAATTTTTTTATACAATAAATCACTATTTCTCTTAAAGTTTACTCTGCATATTTTCTTATTATCTAATTTACATATGACGTTAATACAGAACATTGTTTCATTAAATA
>NW_019384445.1:1381156-1390639 GCF_000671375.1 Centruroides sculpturatus | reverse complement strand
AAAAAACCTAAGTGTAGTCTGATTTCTACTGTATGTGCAGTGTCCATGCTGAAGTGAGGTATGGTTTACAAAGAATTTATGTGAGTTTTTTGGTTTTTATTTGTGTCCTGTTAAATATTTTTATATATATTTAGTTAGCTGAAGAGGGGCTGATGCCCGAAACGTTGATGTATGGAAAAAACGTTCTAACTAAATAAAAGATTCAACTAGCCCAGTGTTGAGAAAAACGTCACTTCATTGTGCCAGTACACAATAAGCAAATACAACACGGTTTCGACAACATCAATGAAAACATAAATTAAAATAAAATAAATTACGCATGTCATTAACTAACATTAAGTCTAATCTATGTCATTCTCTTGTTTCATCACGTTATCAAGTAGAGACTGCCAAGCTTTGGATAACATTTATTTTTTTTTTGAAATTAATGCATATACCCTTTTTAGAAGCTTGGAAAATTTCAAACACTTCCATTGATTAAGTTGTTGACATCAAACACCTTTTTTTAATAATTTAGCCTGATCCCAACAAGTGAGCCAGGGGTTTTAGCATTTAAATATTTTAAATAAATCTTTACAAAATGTTGATTTTCCAATCATAGTATTATTTAAAAATTCATAAATATTAAAATCAAATTTGCATACTTGATTTTGATGAAATGAGAAAAAGCTTCTTAAAGGCATTTAAAAATTGATGTTTCTAAAATGAATTTTTGTTTTCTTAATGACCATAAAAAACTCAATTTTTAAATATTAATTTTAATTCATATTCTAACTGAAATTTTAATATAAGATAAGAATAGTTTGAATAATAAATAAAATTATTCAGTAATTCTATAAATACTATTACTTAAAATACTGTGTATTTCAAAGAAAAAAAATTCAATTATAATGTGTATATTCACAACCCAAGGTTGAGAGTTGAAATCAGAAGTTAATGAATAGCTAAACAAAAACATCTGAGATTTAAGAAAATTATGCCAAGTAAAAATTTATGACAATTTAGATGACAGTCAAAATTTCTCTTAGTGTTTCTTTGTTAAAGGTTAAAAGCTTGGTGCTTGGAAGCAAAATGTAAAAAACAATAATACAGGTAAAATCTTGTCAGAGTCACTTTCAAGTGTCAAGCTTTTACCAAAGAAAAACTCCTGAGAAAAATTTTACTGTCATAAATTTTTACTTGGTGTAATTTTTTTACATTGTAGATGTTTTTGTTTGGATATCAATTGTTTGTGTTGAATAACTGTATTATTATGTAAGACATAAGATGATTACATACAACTTGGGTGGCACTTGGTGACTGAACATGCTGCCAATCAAACATGCTGCTGATCGACACTTTCAATACACCATTTAGAAAAATTGTTATAAAAAGTTTTAATTTGCATAAATTTGAACTTTTGTAATTGAGTAACATTTTGAATAAAATTCATTTGTTTCCATGAAATTTTATTTTTATAAGCTGTAAAATTAAGCCTTAAATCTGAATTAGCCCTATGGGGAAACCCCTCATTAACTTTGACCTATCAACCCAGAAGTTTTGTGAACACCTCTCTGACAATGAGAAAATTAAGTTTAAAATTTGAGCTTTCTAGACCCAGTAGTTTTTCTCTATAATCATCTGCAGTGCCAGATGAAAAAGAAGAAAATACAGCTTGTTTTGGTGATTTTTGCACTTTTCAATTGCCTGAATTTTGGCAATTGCTTTATAGAAAATCTTTAAATTTTGCATACTACCTAAGAAAACAGTTTTCTTTCGAACGAGACGTTCAGAATTATTTCAGGTGTTTGAGGATCAGAGAAATTGACCCTCAAAAATTTGCAATTCTGATTCCTGTATATATATGTCAGTGACTTCTTTACTTGGTGAGGAGTTACTGCCATGACTCCTGATTAACATTAATTTTATTTTATTGTATGAGTACTTATTGGTTAACTTCCGATTCTTAATCTTTGGTTGTAAATATAGACATTAAAAGTATATAAAATATAGACATATAAGTATTGGCCTTTTGTTTATTTTAGTATAATAACCTGTACACATTTAAAGACATGGATATAATAGAGATTTGTAAAAGACTACTATATTTTAACATATAGTGCATCTCTAAGTAATATTGAATTGTACAAAAAGTAGTAGTAGAAAACAATTTTATTCCTTTATTTCTGTTTCAGTTTGTTTTGCTATTTTGAATTACTAATGCTAATTATTAAATATAATATATATTAATGTTGTTTGCTTGAAATATTTAATGTCTTGATTTTCTTTTATTTGTTTTTAAAAAATAGCTGAATATCATAGCTAAATTGGGCCATTATTAAATTAATGAACTAGAGAGTATAGCATCATATGATATGTTGAACACAGATGGAGAAATGAGATAATATTCTTTGTATTTTATTGATATTGAAATTTATACATGATATATAAGTTTAAACAATATATGTATATACAACTATACAAGCATAGCAGTCTTATAAAATTTTTTAGTTTCAATATAGTTTTTAATTAATTTTGTTTAAAAATTTTTAATAATTATATAAATTTATTAGAGAGATGTAGAAAGATAGTGTTGTCATCTGTTAATAAATAAATAAACAAATTCATAATTTTATTGATTGATAATTTAGAGTTGTATAGATTGGCAAAGAGAGTTGAGTCCTGGATTGAGCTGTTTTTTCCTGTAAATTAAATGGGCAACATTACAAATTACATTAACCAACTCACAGCAAGCTGGACTCTCTCCAAACTATAAATTTAGAAGTTAATGTATAACTTTATTTATTATTACAGAATTCAAGTTCAGACATTTTAAACTTTTCTAGATAAGTGTGAATTATTAATTAAAAAATTATCAGTGTGCTTAATTATAAAAGTTATTAAACAGATGGTAATATTTTATATCTCTAGTAATCAATATAATTAATCTTTAAAAAATTTAATATCCAATATCAATCAAAAAATATAAGTCAATAATTTGGTCTACTGTATGATAAATATAATCCAGACAGGATAGTTTAAATTTTAATTAATACTACATATAAAAAATATGCATTTATATACAAATTATTTCTATTTCACTAAAGACAATGTTAATAACATCGCCATTAGTAAATAATTTTTTTATATTGAGTAGTGTAAGTATCTAAAAAATTGTATGGTTTTCATGGTATTACTGTTTTGACAGTAATTATGTGGAATATGTTGCAGATGGCAATTATTCATTGATTCAGTTTAAACTTAAAATTATAAATTATGAGATTCAAAAAAATAAGTGACAAAAAGTGATAAGTTTAATGTAATTCAAGTCTGTTTGTTTATAAATATAAATTTGGCATACAATGCTATACAAGCAGACCAAAGATATGTCCTACATTTGGAGAAAGTAAGGAATACACAGCTAAAAATGGTTTAAAATATTTTCATCAAGGAATGAATTGCTTGATGTTGTGCTCCTTAAGAGATGATCAACATCTAATAATGATGAATATAATGTTGCTGTTGAGTCAGATTCAAGTCAAACATGTGAACTGGGTTCAGAAAAAGTCAGCTTGAGCAATGAAACAATTCATACATTATTCCAAAAATAACTTACATTGATCATCACAAATTATTGTGTTCTTACACAATAATGTGAGGCTTCACAAGGCTTAAGTAATCCAAGAAAAGATTCACACTTTTGGTTGGAAAATTCTATTCTACTTTCCATTTTCTTTAAACCCATGCCATCTGACTATTACCTCTTTATGTCGTTTTTCAATCACATGCACTACTGATAGTTTTGAAATCAAGAGACATTGGGCAGTTTTCAAATTACAGATCTATAAATTCTGATTGGTGTTCATCTGCCTGTCTGTCTTTCCTTATTCTTGAGAATGGAGTTAAATAGATGAAAGTTGAGACCAGATATGGAAAGCTTAGATCCCAATTAACAATATACAAACTTCCAGTTTGGACTTGAAGTTATTTCAATTCAAAAGTTTTCTCCTGAATGGAGTTTTATAGATGATTGCATAACTCTGTTATTAACAGGAAAAGTATGATATACAGGGACAAGATACTACTAAAATCAAAGCCTACATTTTAAATTAAATAAATTTTAAAAATTATTAAAAATTGCAATCTGGCATTTTGACAATGTCACAATAAATAATTGCTCTTTAGAAATCGAGTTAAATGAGTTTTTTTGCTACTGAAAACAGTGGGCATTTATGAACTTTTTCGGGAAAAAGTTTTATTAATAATTTGGAATGAAATGTTTTGTTTATTTTTTTTATGAATGTTTTGATTTTGTATTAAAAAAAACTGCATTAATTAACTTTTTTGGATCACCCGATATTTTGTTTTATACAGTATTTTACTTTTTATTTCTTTATTTCATGATATTACTATATTTCTTTGATTTTAATATGTAATTGATTGTAAGATGTCAGTTTAAAATTGAAAATGCATAAATTTTTTAAATATTAATCTACAATAAAGTAAATTTGTAGATAATTATATGGATAAATTTATAACTTATTATTTTGATCAAACCAATAAAACAAATGATGATGATGTACATCACATAATTTTTTTTCACTCTTTATGCCTGTTTAGAATGTAGTGTATGATAGACTTTAATTTTAGTACAGCATCATAATATAAGTTTTGTGAAGACATTTTAATTGGAAAACAGTGCTCAAATTTTAATCTAATTCAACAGCACAAGTAATGAAAAGTACATACATTTGCATATATATAACCGAATGCCATTGCATATAACTGAAATGATTGCAGAATGAACAGATATGAAGTTTGCTCATATGAAGACAATAAAAACTAAGCCACAACTTTTCATGCAGTTGTCAAACTGGGAGCCTTCATTCTAGAATCAGTCAAAAGATAGTGAATGCTAGACACTGAAGTTTGTTTTGATATTGAATACAAGTTACCATCACTATAATATGCATCATGATTTCAGAAATATTAATTAAAATATAAAAAATATACATTTTAGAATTGAAGACATTTAGTATTTCATATGAATTTGGTTTTAGTGTATGAGAAGTGCAAAGATGAGGTGCAAAATTATATCAATACATAATCTTGTCAATGTGACATCATCTTTCAAATAGTCAACAAAACAATTCAAATTTTAAGATGTCCATAAATATAAAACCAGTAAAAAAGTGACAAAAAACAAAATGGACTTTACCAATTTTCATATTGTTATATAGGTATTATTACCATATATTATCTGAAATTGATGATAACCTTTCAGTCTTTTCTAGCATTAAAACATTTAATGTTTGAAATGAAACATTTTCAGTATTGTTATGGTATTACCATATTACCTCAATTAAATCCAAAGAGTTTATTTTTAAAATGTTTGTATCCTTGGAGTATATTTGAAGACCCAGGGTTTATCATCTTGCAAGAGGAGATAAATGAGTAAAAATTGAAAAAATACTTCAATTACTTTTGCATTTTTGGAGCTATCAAAACCATTCATTAACTGTATTTATGGATTACAGCTACAATATTTGAAATAATTACTTTTTTGTAGTTAACTGGATTCAGTATCTTCCAATTCAGTTGTTATATTGTAATTTATATTTGTTTTACTGTCAGGATAAGGTTATACTATCATCTTCTGATCTGAACTTGCCATCTCTTTTCACTTTGAGTTCTCCTAATTATCCTTCAGTGATTTATGAACTCCAGTGCAACTATCCCATACACAGCATTTGGCAATATTTGTAATTTTATTTCAGATGATGTTTCCATGAACTTTGGAATAGAAAGTTCTATTCAACTCTAGAAAATTTGAAGAGGTAGTTTTAGTTAACTTCCATACCTGTCTCTCTAAACTGCATTATACTCTGTACAGTGCAGCACTTCAACATACAGTAGACTTGCTAATCCAGTCTCTNATCTTTTCTCGAGTCATCATTTAATAATAATAATAATAATAATAATGTAAATCTCTATAACTAATTTTATCTGAATTTAATTTCAGATAAAATTAGTTTTTCATAGTCCATTGATCAATTCATACAGTTCAAACCAAGTTATATTTAGCCTAAAACATTGGTTCAGGAATAATTGTACTGTTTGGATACTAAAATGAATAAATGTATCGTGCAAGTAAAAATATATAAGAAAAATGTATGTATGTATATATAACTAACCTTAGTGATGAGCTGATCAATAAAAAGTGAAAGCTATCAGATAATATTTAGAAAGGTTTGTAAATAATTTTATTAAAGGTTAGTTCATGCATGACATTAGTAAAACAATTATATATTGATAGAATATCTGATGATTGTTATAAAAATAGTTTTAACACAGATTTTCCTTGAAGTATGAAAATATTCAATAGATACTTGAGAACAAACAAAAAAGATCAAAATGAAAAATCAAATTTGCAATGTTATTTTAAATTAAGTCATTAAAATATTAAAACATAAAATAAGGATTATATCAAAAATTAAAGATGCATTCTTCTATTGATAAAAAAATCACTATAACTCTGCCAGAGATAGTTCTTTGATTTTTTTCATTAAAAAAAAAAATTATATTATTAAAATTTCAGAGATACTTAATTATGTTGTAATTTTTCTATAACATAACAAAATTAGCAGGAAGTATTTTTAGCAGTCAAATCATTATTATTGGTATGAATGGTGAATGACTAATTAGTAACAAGCAAGAACAGAGAATTCTTCATTGCATTATTATTGCATTTTGTATTATTTTCTTTGTTTGTCATGGATGACTTATCCTTCTGTATAAAAGAGATGCCAACAGTGTGAATTAATGTCTGGAACATAAATTAGTTTCTGATGTAATTATAGTTGATGAAAATTTGATATTTCTTTAAAACACTAAGGATTTGAGTTATTGGTCTTTTGATTTACAGTTTAAGATAGGTAATAGTCTCTAGAAAACCATGTCTTAATATATCATTTAAGTCTAAATCTAATAATAATATATATGGAGTAGTTCATTTTTAACACTTTACTTGAATAACTTGAAAAATAAATATTGTACGAAAAAATTCATTGAATGAAATATGTTAGATTTCAAGGAGTCCATAAGATGGCACCAATTGGTTTCATTTATGATGAAACCAATTGGTAGAAATGGAGTCAACTTCATTTTTTATTATGTATTATGATTCTAGATAAAAAACAAACTTTTATCTGAAATGTTTTTTCTGAAAGATGCACTTATCAGAAGTTATGAGCATTTGAACTTTTACATGGCTGTCCCTGAACTCCACAGATATTCACAGATGACACCACCATGTATGCATGTATCTGTGGATATCTGTGAAGTTCATTGAAAAAGGAAGAAAAATTATTAGAAACTATTATTATTTGGAGGAATCATTCTTTTTCTTCAAATAATTAACTGATACAAAAAGTTGTGCCACTGTGTGTTAAAGCCAGCAAGCTTGTGTGTTTTGTTGATTTTTAAAATTTATCCTCAAGCTCAGCTTGAGGTCTCCTTAGATTTTTTTCATACATTTTTCATGTTAATAAAAATTAACACAAAAGAAATCTTAACAATTTTGGAGTAATAAATTTTTTATAGGATGTATATTTTTCAAGTTATTTCAGTGGATTTATTAAAATGAACCACCCTGTATCATAGAAAGTTCTAAATTTCGTATAATCTTTATTACATAAAATTTTAAATTTATTATTACATAATTATTCAGTTTTTTTTTTATTTAACTGAAAATATTTATTTTTGAAAGAGTAGACTTTGAATTCAATTTTTTAAATTGTTCTGTGTAAAAACTTCACATTCTTTTTAATTAATACAATATCAATATTGTCTCGAAATGGTTTCAAATTATGTATAATATTATTTATATTATTTTTACTGTTTTTTTTAAATGTGTAAAGTATTTTAATATATTACCAAATGGATTTGTTGGATTATTTATCAGGCTATATTAAGGCTAACTTAATAATTATTATACATGTAATTTGGCTAGAAGTCTAGCAGATCATTTTGCAATACTAATTGAATTGGGTTGTTATATATATTATTTTTATATAAATGTATTTTTATAAAAAATTATCTACAATAAAATTTAATTGTAGATAATTTTTTTAATATTTGATCATTATGTAATAGTGGGTTCTGGTAAAAAAGGACAAAATTGTCATCTTACTAAAGATGTTGCTCTCAAATAACAGGAATATTTGGTTGGAGATCAGTAGCTACAATAGATGATCTCCAATCTCTGGTATCTGAGTGCAATGGTGCCAATGGCATGATGACTGGTATTGCATTGTGAATTTGGATGAGCCCAGTTCAGTTTAATCAGTGGCTAAACCCTGAACAATGCAAACCAATCACTTTACAAAGTTTAAGAAATAGGACCAAGATAAGTAAAGTTATTTTCATTATATTTTAATGGATTAATTCAGTAAATTATTCTATAACTCATCTTTAATTAAAAGTAATGATATTTAAATTTGCTCAATATATTTTTTAATATATCAAGCAAATTTAAGTTTATTATAGTTTGAAACAATAAAATACATGAAAGATCAACAAGTATAAGAAATTTTGAAAGCAAAGTCATTTCAATAGTGAAATATTTCATTTGATTTCTTTTACCAATAACTCTACACTTTATATACTTTTCCAGCAATATTTTAATTAAAACAAATGTTTTCGACCCTGTTCAGAGGTCTGTCTCAGGTTAAAAATGTATAAATTACAAATTAAAGAAAAAAAGAAACTGAGTTCTAACAGTTTATTTCAAATTTACAACATTCAAAAACCTTCAAAAACTAACGACATACGTATTTAAAAATTTGACACAAATAATTTACATATTAAAATGAAAACATAATTGTGTACTGGCACAATGAAGTGACGTTTTTCTCAACACTGGGCTAGTTGAATCTTTTATTTAGTTAGAACGTTTTTTCCATACATCAACGTTTCGGGCATCAGCCCCTCTTCAGCTAACTAAATATATATAAAAATATTTAACAGGACACAAATAAAAACCAAAAAACTCACATAAATTCTTTGTAAACCATACCTCATTTCAGCATGGACACTGCACATACAGTAGAAATCGGACTACACTTAGGTTTTTTTAACATTTTCATTATCAATTTTTTTATCACAATTTTAACTATACAGGTTAAAAACAAAACTTTTTCTACATTTTATTACATAAACAAGATAAACTCTGCAGATTTTAAAAAACTAAAACTTACAAATTTCAAAAGTCTTTTTTTGCCACCTCGTCGACTGATCCGACAATTTGCATATAGCACTATGTGCCGTAAGTTATACTAGTTAACAAATTAATCGACAAACATTTGAAAATCCCTAAGGAAATTACAAAAAAATTTTTAATTTTTTTATACAATAAATCACTATTTCTCTTAAAGTTTACTCTGCATATTTTCTTATTATCTAATTTACATATGACGTTAATACAGAACATTGTTTCATTAAATA
>NW_019384445.1:1362027-1380206 GCF_000671375.1 Centruroides sculpturatus | reverse complement strand
AAAAAACCTAAGTGTAGTCTGATTTCTACTGTATGTGCAGTGTCCATGCTGAAGTGAGGTATGGTTTACAAAGAATTTATGTGAGTTTTTTGGTTTTTATTTGTGTCCTGTTAAATATTTTTATATATATTTAGTTAGCTGAAGAGGGGCTGATGCCCGAAACGTTGATGTATGGAAAAAACGTTCTAACTAAATAAAAGATTCAACTAGCCCAGTGTTGAGAAAAACGTCACTTCATTGTGCCAGTACACAATAAGCAAATACAACACGGTTTCGACAACATCAATGAAAACATAAATTAAAATAAAATAAATTACGCATGTCATTAACTAACATTAAGTCTAATCTATGTCATTCTCTTGTTTCATCACGTTATCAAGTAGAGACTGCCAAGCTTTGGATAACATTTATTTTTTTTTTGAAATTAATGCATATACCCTTTTTAGAAGCTTGGAAAATTTCAAACACTTCCATTGATTAAGTTGTTGACATCAAACACCTTTTTTTAATAATTTAGCCTGATCCCAACAAGTGAGCCAGGGGTTTTAGCATTTAAATATTTTAAATAAATCTTTACAAAATGTTGATTTTCCAATCATAGTATTATTTAAAAATTCATAAATATTAAAATCAAATTTGCATACTTGATTTTGATGAAATGAGAAAAAGCTTCTTAAAGGCATTTAAAAATTGATGTTTCTAAAATGAATTTTTGTTTTCTTAATGACCATAAAAAACTCAATTTTTAAATATTAATTTTAATTCATATTCTAACTGAAATTTTAATATAAGATAAGAATAGTTTGAATAATAAATAAAATTATTCAGTAATTCTATAAATACTATTACTTAAAATACTGTGTATTTCAAAGAAAAAAAATTCAATTATAATGTGTATTGAGAGTTGAAATCAGAAGTTAATGAATAGCTAAACAAAAACATCTGAGATTTAAGAAAATTATGCCAAGTAAAAATTTATGACAATTTAGATGACAGTCAAAATTTCTCTTAGTGTTTCTTTGTTAAAGGTTAAAAGCTTGGTGCTTGGAAGCAAAATGTAAAAAACAATAATACAGGTAAAATCTTGTCAGAGTCACTTTCAAGTGTCAAGCTTTTACCAAAGAAAAACTCCTGAGAAAAATTTTACTGTCATAAATTTTTACTTGGTGTAATTTTTTTACATTGTAGATGTTTTTGTTTGGATATCAATTGTTTGTGTTGAATAACTGTATTATTATGTAAGACATAAGATGATTACATACAACTTGGGTGGCACTTGGTGACTGAACATGCTGCCAATCAAACATGCTGCTGATCGACACTTTCAATACACCATTTAGAAAAATTGTTATAAAAAGTTTTAATTTGCATAAATTTGAACTTTTGTAATTGAGTAACATTTTGAATAAAATTCATTTGTTTCCATGAAATTTTATTTTTATAAGCTGTAAAATTAAGCCTTAAATCTGAATTAGCCCTATGGGGAAACCCCTCATTAACTTTGACCTATCAACCCAGAAGTTTTGTGAACACCTCTCTGACAATGAGAAAATTAAGTTTAAAATTTGAGCTTTCTAGACCCAGTAGTTTTTCTCTATAATCATCTGCAGTGCCAGATGAAAAAGAAGAAAATACAGCTTGTTTTGGTGATTTTTGCACTTTTCAATTGCCTGAATTTTGGCAATTGCTTTATAGAAAATCTTTAAATTTTGCATACTACCTAAGAAAACAGTTTTCTTTCGAACGAGACGTTCAGAATTATTTCAGGTGTTTGGGGATCAGAGAAATTGACCCTCAAAAATTTGCAATTCTGATTCCTGTATATATATGTCAGTGACTTCTTTACTTGGTGAGGAGTTACTGCCATGACTCCTGATTAACATTAATTTTATTTTATTGTATGAGTACTTATTGGTTAACTTCCGATTCTTAATCTTTGGTTGTAAATATAGACATTAAAAGTATATAAAATATAGACATATAAGTATTGGCCTTTTGTTTATTTTAGTATAATAACCTGTACACATTTAAAGACATGGATATAATAGAGATTTGTAAAAGACTACTATATTTTAACATATAGTGCATCTCTAAGTAATATTGAATTGTACAAAAAGTAGTAGTAGAAAACAATTTTATTCCTTTATTTCTGTTTCAGTTTGTTTTGCTATTTTGAATTACTAATGCTAATTATTAAATATAATATATATTAATGTTGTTTGCTTGAAATATTTAATGTCTTGATTTTCTTTTATTTGTTTTTAAAAAATAGCTGAATATCATAGCTAAATTGGGCCATTATTAAATTAATGAACTAGAGAGTATAGCATCATATGATATGTTGAACACAGATGGAGAAATGAGATAATATTCTTTGTATTTTATTGATATTGAAATTTATACATGATATATAAGTTTAAACAATATATGTATATACAACTATACAAGCATAGCAGTCTTATAAAATTTTTTAGTTTCAATATAGTTTTTAATTAATTTTGTTTAAAAATTTTTAATAATTATATAAATTTATTAGAGAGATGTAGAAAGATAGTGTTGTCATCTGTTAATAAATAAATAAACAAATTCATAATTTTATTGATTGATAATTTAGAGTTGTATAGATTGGCAAAGAGAGTTGAGTCCTGGATTGAGCTGTTTTTTCCTGTAAATTAAATGGGCAACATTACAAATTACATTAACCAACTCACAGCAAGCTGGACTCTCTCCAAACTATAAATTTAGAAGTTAATGTATAACTTTATTTATTATTACAGAATTCAAGTTCAGACATTTTAAACTTTTCTAGATAAGTGTGAATTATTAATTAAAAAATTATCAGTGTGCTTAATTATAAAAGTTATTAAACAGATGGTAATATTTTATATCTCTAGTAATCAATATAATTAATCTTTAAAAAATTTAATATCCAATATCAATCAAAAAATATAAGTCAATAATTTGGTCTACTGTATGATAAATATAATCCAGACAGGATAGTTTAAATTTTAATTAATACTACATATAAAAAATATGCATTTATATACAAATTATTTCTATTTCACTAAAGACAATGTTAATAACATCGCCATTAGTAAATAATTTTTTTATATTGAGTAGTGTAAGTATCTAAAAAATTGTATGGTTTTCATGGTATTACTGTTTTGACAGTAATTATGTGGAATATGTTGCAGATGGCAATTATTCATTGATTCAGTTTAAACTTAAAATTATAAATTATGAGATTCAAAAAAATAAGTGACAAAAAGTGATAAGTTTAATGTAATTCAAGTCTGTTTGTTTATAAATATAAATTTGGCATACAATGCTATACAAGCAGACCAAAGATATGTCCTACATTTGGAGAAAGTAAGGAATACACAGCTAAAAATGGTTTAAAATATTTTCATCAAGGAATGAATTGCTTGATGTTGTGCTCCTTAAGAGATGATCAACATCTAATAATGATGAATATAATGTTGCTGTTGAGTCAGATTCAAGTCAAACATGTGAACTGGGTTCAGAAAAAGTCAGCTTGAGCAATGAAACAATTCATACATTATTCCAAAAATAACTTACATTGATCATCACAAATTATTGTGTTCTTACACAATAATGTGAGGCTTCACAAGGCTTAAGTAATCCAAGAAAAGATTCACACTTTTGGTTGGAAAATTCTATTCTACTTTCCATTTTCTTTAAACCCATGCCATCTGACTATTACCTCTTTATGTCGTTTTTCAATCACATGCACTACTGATAGTTTTGAAATCAAGAGACATTGAGCAGTTTTCAAATTACAGATCTATAAATTCTGATTGGTGTTCATCTGCCTGTCTGTCTTTCCTTATTCTTGAGAATGGAGTTAAATAGATGAAAGTTGAGACCAGATATGGAAAGCTTAGATCCCAATTAACAATATACAAACTTCCAGTTTGGACTTGAAGTTATTTCAATTCAAAAGTTTTCTCCTGAATGGAGTTTTATAGATGATTGCATAACTCTGTTATTAACAGGAAAAGTATGATATACAGGGACAAGATACTACTAAAATCAAAGCCTACATTTTAAATTAAATAAATTTTAAAAATTATTAAAAATTGCAATCTGGCATTTTGACAATGTCACAATAAATAATTGCTCTTTAGAAATCGAGTTAAATGAGTTTTTTTGCTACTGAAAACAGTGGGCATTTATGAACTTTTTCGGGAAAAAGTTTTATTAATAATTTGGAATGAAATGTTTTGTTTATTTTTTTTATGAATGTTTTGATTTTGTATTAAAAAAAACTGCATTAATTAACTTTTTTGGATCACCCGATATTTTGTTTTATACAGTATTTTACTTTTTATTTCTTTATTTCATGATATTACTATATTTCTTTGATTTTAATATGTAATTGATTGTAAGATGTCAGTTTAAAATTGAAAATGCATAAATTTTTTAAATATTAATCTACAATAAAGTAAATTTGTAGATAATTATATGGATAAATTTATAACTTATTATTTTGATCAAACCAATAAAACAAATGATGATGATGTACATCACATAATTTTTTTTCACTCTTTATGCCTGTTTAGAATGTAGTGTATGATAGACTTTAATTTTAGTACAGCATCATAATATAAGTTTTGTGAAGACATTTTAACTGGAAAACAGTGCTCAAATTTTAATCTAATTCAACAGCACAAGTAATGAAAAGTACATACATTTGCATGTATATAACCCAATGCCATTGCATATAACTGAAATGATTGCAGAATGAACAGATATGAAGTTTGCTCATATGAAGACAATAAAAACTAAGCCACAACTTTTCATGCAGTTGTCAAACTGGGAGCCTTCATTCTAGAATCAGTCAAAAGATAGTGAATGCTAGACACTGAAGTTTGTTTTGATATTGAATACAAGTTACCATCACTATAATATGCATCATGATTTCAGAAATATTAATTAAAATATAAAAAATATACATTTTAGAATTGAAGACATTTAGTATTTCATATGAATTTGGTTTTAGTGTATGAGAAGTGCAAAGATGAGGTGCAAAATTATATCAATACATAATCTTGTCAATGTGACATCATCTTTCAAATAGTCAACAAAACAATTCAAATTTTAAGATGTCCATAAATATAAAACCAGTAAAAAAGTGACAAAAAACAAAATGGACTTTACCAATTTTCATATTGTTATATAGGTATTATTACCATATATTATCTGAAATTGATGATAACCTTTCAGTCTTTTCTAGCATTAAAACATTTAATGTTTGAAATGAAACATTTTCAGTATTGTTATGGTATTACCATATTACCTCAATTAAATCCAAAGAGTTTATTTTTAAAATGTTTGTATCCTTGGAGTATATTTGAAGACCCAGGATTTATCATCTTGCAAGAGGAGATAAATGAGTAAAAATTGAAAAAATACTTCAATTACTTTTGCATTTTTGGAGCTATCAAAACCATTCATTAACTGTATTTATGGATTACAGCTACAATATTTGAAATAATTACTTTTTTGTAGTTAACTGGATTCAGTATCTTCCAATTCAGTTGTTATATTGTAATTTATATTTGTTTTACTGTCAGGATAAGGTTATACTATCATCTTCTGATCTGAACTTGCCATCTCTTTTCACTTTGAGTTCTCCTAATTATCCTTCAGTGATTTATGAACTCCAGTGCAACTATCCCATACACAGCATTTGGCAATATTTGTAATTTTATTTCAGATGATGTTTCCATGAACTTTGGAATAGAAAGTTCTATTCAACTCTAGAAAATTTGAAGAGGTAGTTTTAGTTAACTTCCATACCTGTCTCTCTAAACTGCATTATACTCTGTACAGTGCAGCACTTCAACATACAGTAGACTTGCTAATCCAGTCTCTCAATTATCTGGCATACCCCATTAAAATATCTTTCTCTTATTCATGTTTATTATTTTAAAAAAAAATATATAGTAATTCTAGATTTTGAACCATGAAACCTTCACTGTAATTGTAATTTAAGTCATAAATATAATTTAAACTGCAATGATATTTTAACAATTTTAACTATAAATACTTAATTTTAAATGAAAAAATATATGTATGTATCAGCACAACCTAAAGAAAATTCCAGATGTCATGCCAACGGATGAGGTGCCTTTGCCCGAAATGCGTATTGGCCTCTAGAAGATTCACAATAAAGATGATGTAAAATGCCTTGTGTCTATTAATGCACCTAGTAGTGAAGAATAAACAAATAAAGGAAGACATGGTCTCGGAAATACATATATATAGTAAATTTGTAACATTAACTTTAATAAAAGATAAACTTGCAATTACTGTATCTTTGTGCATAATTTCACAATAACAAAATACAACTCCAAAAAAGAATCAGTATAGAAGGGTGTCAGGCCATGTCGTTCATTGCCTTTAATCTTATATATTCAGTAATCTGGCACTTACTCATGTGGCATTCCTCTATATATGGAATGGCTAGATTAGCAAGAGTCTACAGTATTTTGTATGCTTTTCAACCTGGGGTTTATTTTTATAGCATCTTTATCTCTAGGGGTTTATTGAATTTGAATAAACCTAGTCTTCAAAGAAGACTAGGTTTATTCAAATTCTAAATTTTAATCAAAGAACTATCGTATTTACAAAAGTAGATGCTTTGCTAAGACATTTTATATTAAAAAGAAAATGAGACTTGGGGAAGAGCTTGCAGAAAGTGAAACTCATAAATATGGTATTTGCATGATGCTGGCTGGTCATAATGTCAAAAAAATACAAAACTTAAACATTTAAAGACAACAGTTTAGTATGCTGACCAGTGAGGAGTTTCACTGGCTGTGCATAAATGTCCAGGAGGACAGAATGAGAAAGGAACTTTTGAATGAAGAGAATGAGAATGAGAAAGTGGAGTTTGAAAAAGTTTTTTGAGGAGAATGAGATAGTGGTTGCCACTGAAAAAATGCAGGCATTTTTTCAGTGGTAACCACTGAAAAAATGCCTGCAAATGAAATAGCTACACACCTCCCAGGAAATCTATCCTAGTAAATCATTTTTTGTGCTCCATGACTCTAAGATCACTTTATTTGCCAAAACCTGCGTTGAAGCAACATCAGAGAAGTGTGTAAACTGTAAAACAATAGATTTCTGGTGGCATCAAGTAGGACATAGCTTAGTTTTCCAATGTTTTAATTTAGAGAGTAGACAATCCAGACAGTATACACTAGTGGTCACCAACCTTTCTCACCTCATGGATTACCAAACTCATAATTTTGAATCTCACAGATCACTATCATGAATTTTTTTAAACAATACAAGCATCTATAGAATAATGATCATAAAAATTCCATTTTACTTTATATTAATTTATTAATATGAAATTCACTTGTTTAATTATAACAGATTAGTATAATGTTTGTTTCTGCTTGTTTGAAATAAATTTATGGATTCTTGGCTCTTCCACTAAGGATGACAATTGCACTCCCAACATTATTTATTGATTTATTGACATTATTTATTGATAACAGTCATTTTCTGTTTAATTTTAGATTCAAATAAAAAACCCCCAATGAGTGAGAAAAAGCAACCAAAGATTTTGCATTTCTTTCGTAATATTTTGTGTAATCTTGAGTTCATCAATGTTCAAATTTTTCCACGGACCACAGGTCGGTGACCACTGGTGTGCACTAATGTTGGCATGATATCAGATTACAATGTGAGATGTCAAAACCAAGGTGTTTGTTTTTTTTTTTTTTTTTTGGTAGTTTGGAGATCAGTTTTGCAAGCAGAAAAACATTTATTCATTATACCAAGAACAAAGAACTCAGAGACAGAGTAGACTCTCCCGTATTGAACTAATGTGGGTGGCAGTGATCTGGATGTTAGAAAACTCTGGATTAAGGAGTGTGATAATTTTTAAATAAGATTATATGTGCCTACTATATGTATAAATTATGTTTATTTTGACTTTGATGCTTATTTTTGACAATTACAATTAATTTTGAAAGTATTATGTTAAAATTGTTTGTTTTGTCCTTGATTTTCTGATGAGCTACTATAGCTCCAATACTTCATCATTATCACATCAACAGTGCATTGTGCCCTTCTACAAACAACAATGCTACCTTAATAAAAAAAAATTTAAAAATGTACACACTGCAGTATAGAAAGGTAAGATTTAGAGTAGTGTACAATATTTTTGAAAATTTTTGATTGTCTTTCATCAGTCTAGACTCTCTCTTTTCGTGGCAGAAAAGATTTTTCATTTTAACAGAATAATACTGTAGGTCACAGCTCTGAGGCAACAATGAAATGTATGAGTGACCATGGAATCAATTCCTTAAAGTAGGCTGCATGATCACCTGATTTGAATGTTATAAAAAATGAATAGAACTACCTGGCTCATCATACCTTTCCCCTGAACTAGAAGTTTGTGCATCCCCATCACAGGAAATGTTCTGTTCATTTATGATAAAATGTCATTAATGAGAATGTGGAGGCAGCGCAAACTAAGAAGAGAAAACCTTTGTGTCCTTTTTATTTAAAACTATGTTGGGTAATAACATTTAATTTTATGTTATGGATACATAACACTTTTTCATTATTCATTATGGGGTAGAATAATGAGAAAGTCTTATGTATCTATGCATATGGTTTTAATAATTGTAAATTTACTTCATTGTAGAAAACCTGAAGAGGAATATGTAGCATCTGAAATGTATAGTGTGAAAAGTTTATAAAAAAAGTTTATCTTATGGTCTTGGTCTTTAGTTAAAAATTATAAGAAGCATAACATAAAATGAAATGTTAATTTCAACATAGTGTTTTTTTAAATAAAAAAGACAAAGTTTTCTGAGAAAAAAATCATTCCATAAGTCAATAACTTTTAGAAATCAATAAGAAGAGAAAGATTTTGTTATTAGTTTTACAAAAAAAGTTAAATAAAATTCAAGAATTATTGCAGAGGTCACATGAAAAGATTTTGCATGTACCTTGTGCAATACTGGCAACTGTGGCCATCCCATCAGTCCCTGTAATTTTCTACCAGCATAAATTGCTTTACATTGTGGCAAATGAATGCACCAGCATTCAACAGATTGTACTGTCAAACATGGGAAAACTGATACTATCTCTCAAAACCAGAGGAAAATTGTTGGAAAAACATTTAGCAGGTTATCTGATAAGAGAAATTGGAAGTGACCTCTCCATTCCCAAATTCTCAGTCTGATCTGTTCTTAAACACTACAATTCCTCTGAATCCATTGTGCCAAAGAGAAGATATGGAAGATGAAAGGCTATGTTGGAGAGAGAGATTGTATGGTTATCCAAGAAATTAAGGCTCAGTGAGCAGAACATATACAGAGGCTGCAACACTATGGTAAGAAAAGATTGGTAGACCAGTTTTGATCAAAATGACCACTAAAAGGTTAAAAGAGAACAACTATAGATTGTACAAAGCCCAAGCATTAATCTCTACTAATGAAGGCCCAGGAGAAGATATAGTATCAGTGGGCTAAGGATCATCTAATCCAACAAGTTGCCTTTTGAGATCTTGTATGGAAATACTGGATGCAGGGTCATCAGACTAACAAATGAAAGCCTGAAGTAAAGCTATATCAAATAGCAAGTTAAGATCCACTTAAGATGCAAATACAGGAATGTTTCAACATTGCTGATGTAGGTGATATGGTTCCTTATGATTTAACATTAAAGGCAGTTAACTAGTAGAAGCTGTTAAATGACTTCCCAGGATGATGCTAAAGTCCATGCTGTGGTTTCCACTGCTGCATGATTAAGAAATCTAGATTATTGACTGGATGTCCAATTTTCCAGAAATGAACCCTATAGAAGATTTATGGCTATTCCTTAAGAGATAAGTCTGCAAAAAAAGCGAAGGATCAAAAATCAATTGACCACCATTTTAACAGAAGTATCCCTCAAGATGTGTGTCTGTGCCTTGAGTCTACTATGCCCTGTCATGTTGGAGACTTGTATTCTGCAGAAAGGGGTTACAAAATGGTAAGGAAGTCAGGAAAGCCTCGAGAACTGTCTTGTGCAAACTTCAAATCCTGAGTTTTCAACCCAAGTATTTTTTTTCAACAATTATGATCACGTACTATATTTCAAACTTGGTTTTCTACAAATGGAAATAAAAGAGATTTTTCTTTTATATTTCATCAGTTTTTTCCAAATGTGAATAACTTGCAGATGTAAACACTTAAATGTTATTTTATTCATGCATAAACTTCTAGGTCAGGGGAAAGGTGTATTTCATTATGAAAGACTGTTGTTATTGGTTTGAAGTGGAAGAAACTCATGGAATGTACACTATACGGGATTCTATCCTGTAAATTATCTTCAGAAACTGATGCAAAATGTCAAAATGAATTATTGCATATATAAAAAAGCAGGACCAACATTGTTTTAATCACTATCTAAGTTAAACTTTTAAAATAATTTTGTAACTGGTCTTATATTTATGGACAGTTTAAAATTTGGTTTTTTGTTTTCTTGCATTCAGTTTTGAAACAAAAAATATTACTTTGGTGGAAATATGACTTTATATTGCTACCATAAAATGTTTCTTACTTTGCCATTTATTTTTAAAAAATTTTTATGCATTTTAAGATAAATTTTGTTGATGGTCCTGCATGATTGTTGATGGTGCCTGTTGATGGTTTGAGAAGCAGTGTTTCTTATATAGAATTTATCCATTTATAAAATTGTTCTTCAATAGTGCACAAGTGACTACCTTTTTCAATGACAAATACTTGGAACAATCGTTTCTTGTATTAGTAGAAATAAATATTAGATGAGCTTGATAAAATGTTAAATTTAACAAATACAAATAACAGAAAATCCATTTTATTATTGATTACTTTAATAGCATAACAACATTGCTACTTTGGAAGATCTAAAAATATAACAAAATTTTCGTGCATGATATAATTCATAAGAGTATAAGAACTGAAGTTTTCTTATTTTTATTTTTTGCAGATGATAGTTATAAGTCGTATATTGTTGTCTCTTAATATTTATTTGCGTTATAATTATCTACATAATTTTGTTGCTTGTGTGACTATCAAAAACAGAAAATTTATTTTATGATTTAGTTAAATTATTATTTTTTTATTATATAGTTCATTGTAATATTTTTTCTATATAAATATTGCAAAAAGTAAATTTTAACTTTATTAATGATTATATTATCTTAATAAATATCATATAAAGTGCTGATAACAACAGTAATTTAAATAGTCATAATGTGAAAGTTAGTTGAAAAGTTATTTATAACTAATTGATAAAATAAAATTGAAATTACTAAAAACAAATGAATATTTTTATATTAATACATATATTTAATACACATACACAATTTCCAAATACATAGAGAAAAAATAAGTCTCAATAGCTTTAATTATATGATCAATTCATTCTGATATTGAATCTCAATTGAAAAGTTATTTAAGAGTAATCTGATTTTATTAGTCAGTTGATGAAATTGTCTCATTACATTAACATAAGAAGAATCTAACATTAAAAAGAATTAATTGGGGTTGATACCTTGATATCTAAAATTTTTTATAGAAGAATTTTAATAAACTAAATTGTCAAAAATTTAAAAAAATCATTACATTATTGTTATAAACCCAATGTAGATTTATTAAATTTAACCAAAATTGTTATTTAGATGCTTTATAAGTATTCAATTAATAACAGATAATCAGACAATATTACATGTAAGGTATCTTGAGGAACAGTACATGAGTCACTAATCAACAAATAAGGTAATAGAAATATGAAATTGATATATGAATTACTAAAACTTTAATAATAATAAAAATACAAATCAAAGTTATTTTAGTACTTGATTGATTGTTTTTCTCTTTTGTTTTTTGAAATTAAGCACAAAATTGCTATGGAGAACTTATTATATAGAACACTTTTTGGGATGGAAAGAAATAGATTTTATTTTCCATTTTTTATGAAAGAAAAGCATTTTGGGCCATATGCCCCTTAATATGTATAATGGTAAAACTATAATATAACTAATGGTGACCACTGGAATAACTAAGTGTTAAAATATGTTGGAATACCAGTAAAACTGTAAAATGAAAAAGTAAAACCTTCTGAAATATTGAAAAAATTGACAAGTAAGAAAAACTTTAACCTTCTCTCCGTCAGATTGGTGTATGCTTTCCAGCTATTTCTATATCGTCTACATAATCCACATATAAAGTTGGTGTACCCTTGAACTACTGCTATTTCTTCTGTGTGTTTGATTTCCTGAGTTAGTGCCTGGAGAGAGGACAAGTGCATAAAAGCTCTCCTAACTAAAGCCCTAAAGGTAACCACTTTGTACTGAAACAGATCACAGGATCCTATCAGAATATACACGGAGGTGGAACTAGTTTTATGGTACACCAAAGTATGTATGTTCGGCCCTTCAAATGTGATGTCAATGTCTAAGAAATGGACCTTTCAGTTACTATGTTACTCTACTTCAATTAGCAGACCATAAGGATTCATGTTCATCGCATTAACAAATTGTAGTAGATTCGGTTCTGTCCTCCAAAGGATGATGATATCATCTATGTACTGTTTATAGAGTATCATATTAGATAAGAAGTTAGGAAGAGTGGTATATAGTCTAACTACCATTTCACATAGATCTCCAGATACAGGGCTTCCCGTGGGAATACCTTTACCCTGTGTGTAAATAATCCCATTAAATTGGAATACAGAGCTATAACGAATCAAGTGCGAAAGCTCAAGAACCTCTTGGTGTAGTGATTTATCATTGACCTTAGAGAAGAGGAAGTCCCTGAGCACACAAAAACACGATGGTAGTTCAATTGACAGATATAAAGATTTGAAATCCAAAACTGTAGCGTACATTGGGGAGGCAACTTCTTTAAGGGCTGTTTCACACTATGACTGACTGGTCCGACCCAACCGATTTTATAATCGGACCGACTGGTAGTAAAAGCATTCACACTAAGTATGATTACAGTAGAGCATTGATTATCTAATCCCCAATTAACCGTCACATCAGTTAACCGACCGTTCTAGTCGGCAAATTTCAAATGTTCGCTAGTGTTGTGGCATTACAATATTTGGCTATGTCTTGGCTACTTTAATATTATTTTTGTTAAATTTTTGCGTGTTTTAGCTGGCATCAACGGCTCGACCATTGAAGGGCGGCCAGTATTTAAACGAGACTTAATTTTCTAATTATGAGTGGTGGTTTGTTTCGTGAGCAATAAAATAATTTTAAAATAATTTTTAACGATACAATAGCGACGATTATTATTTTAAAAAAAATTTGTTAGGCTAAACATCGATGAAAATTCAACGCAAAGTTGGTTAATAGCGATATACTAATAAACTAATTACATGGGATATACTAATATCCTAATATACTATACTAATAATGTATTTTTTCCTTCTTTTCGGTTATCCGATTTTTTAGTTATCTGACCAACCTGAGTCCCCAATTGAGTCGGATAATCGATGCTCTACTATATATGTTGGTGGCCGACTTATAAGGACCAATCAGAACGCATGCTATAGATCAATACACTAGCCAATCATGGTAAGTTTTTTAAATTAAACAGAAAACATGGCTGTCATGGAAAGCGATCGTGCATTTAGATATATCATGTCATTATTAGATTAGTCAATCATGTACTTTCAACGTTTAGTTTCTTGTAAATCTCTGTCCAAAATTATTTTTTTTATGTTGTCTTTATAATTGGTTCGCCGAATATCATAAAAGCCATAGATATATTCTGACTTCATTTATTAAAGCTTCTGAGAAATCTATACTTTCCGTCATTTTCTAACTTCGACGTAGATTGGATAAATCTAAACTCTGATTGGTTATAGCTTCGAAGCTCTCATTGGCTGTAGCTCACCGACTGCTCCGACCCAACTACAAATATTTAATTTTTCAAATCTGTCCGACTGGAACGACTTGGCGTCGGGCCAGTCGGTCCAGTTGGTCATAGTGTGAAACAGTCCTAAGCTGTTGTATTAGTTCCTTCGGGTTGGATTTGGTAAACCAGTAATCCTGTAAGTGCGTGGTGAGCATGTTGTGTGTGGCTTTCTCTAATATTCGAGTGGGGGCCCTTGTCTTATCTACCACTGGATGAAGCTGTTGCTCTTGCTTGTGGGTCTTGGTGAAGGCGAACAGTTTAGGAGCATCAGGAGCATCCACAATGATATTTTTTAAGTTTAGTTTGTTAGTGAGCTTCGTGTTGGCCAGATGTTTGACCTTGGATTATAACTTATCAATCCAATCCTCTTGGACTTCTGTGCACTGGGTCCTGTGAATGTACTCACTCAAGTGCCTGTCGTAGGTCTCTTGTTTCATCAATACTAAGTGTTTGTCTTTGTCCGCCCAGACCAATATAATCTTATTGTGATATAACCATCTAGATGTTCTCCTTAATTTTTCATGGAGGGTTACAATCTAGTTGCATACTAGGCCCCTTCTGGGCCTCAAAGAGCCCAGAAGGGGCCTAGTACGCAACCACTCCAGTTAACAGGTTTCACATAAGTGTAACCTATCTGTCAATTATCTGTCAATATTAATTATCTGTCAATTATCTGTTAATATTGATATCTTAATTATCTGTCAATATTGATAGCCGTGACATATTTTGATATAAAATATTTTTTTCTTAATTTGTTATTTGACAAATAATTAATCAAATTAAAAGCAAAATCTTTAGATGTCATATTAACAACTTAATGAAAACCCAATACATTATAATAAATTTTTCAAAAAATCTTTTAGCTTATATTTAAACAATAAATAATCTCCCAAACTTTCAAAATAATTTTTTAAAACTATTCTATATAATAAAATTTTAATATTTATTCATTTATTGTATATTTTATACATAAAAATAAACAGTGTGTTTATTTTTTATGTATAAAATCTGTTCATACATTTAAATGTGTGACAGTTTGTGTCTGTATGTGTAGTTACATGATAAATTATTTTAAAAAAAAATTTATTAACAGTGTATAGGTAGTAGTTTTTAACCAAAACTAAGACCTATTTTTGATTTAAATAGAGGATAATTGTCATTAAATTTCTAATATTAGTTTTTTTTCTGTCTGTATCTATATTCATAGTTGTTATGGTTTTATTGTGATCAGTTTGCATTATTTATAAAGAAAAGTCTTATACCATGACTCAAAACTTAAAACCAGATCAGTTTTATTTAATAGAGAATTGAATGCTGATTCCAAAAATGACCTTGATTACTCCTATTTTCACAATATTTGTGGTTAAATTTGACAATGCATGCTAGAAAAGACCAAAAAAACTGTCTTCCCACATCATGTCCTGTGTAGCAGAATGATTAAGACAACTGTATGCTGCAGCTGTAAAAGGTTCTAGGATGGAATCTGTAATTTATTTTCTTAAATATGTAGTCTAAATACTATTTTTGTGATTGGAATATATTTATAATGCTGCCTTTATTTTTCATTTTTATTGTATAAAATATTAAAAAGTTCTAGAAACTATAATAATAATTATTCTTGTGCTTAGAAGAAAGCAATCTCTGCAGTTGCAATCTACCTACATTACAAAAATAACAAAGAAAAAAGATCACAAGATTCAATCCTGGACCAAGAACATTTTTGGAATTGGCATTCAATTCCCTATTAAATAGAACTTGTCTGGTATCAAAGTTTTAAGTCACAGTACAAAGCTGTTTCCTGTTAGTGGAGTCCAGTGTAATAATATTGAGTGCATACTACCTAATATGTATTACCAGAATGATACTGTTGTCATCAATTATATGTTGTTTGTATGTACAGAACACATGCAGATGCAAATGATGACATTAGGTAGATAGCCAAAAATGAAATTAAATTTTTTTCACATAATTCTTGTCTTTTCTGAAAAGTATATTTTCCAAATTTCATCATAACATATTTATTAGATCTCATTTCTGATTCTGCTAGATAAGAGAAATGCAATGAACTTTGTGGTTATCAGAACTTAATTTAACAATCATCCACTACATATATATTAGTAAAAATTAATGATATATCAATATGATGTAAGAAACACCAAGTATCTTTTCATAATTAGTTAATATAATTGTATAAGTTCTGAGAAAATATCTTGATTCATTTATTAAATGAAAGGTAATAACACTACAATAAATGAAAAAAATATTTATTGTAAAACAGATGACAAACAGTACATCATTTTAATAATAAAAGAGATCAATANTAAATAGAGGATAATTGTCATTAAATTTCTAATATTAGTTTTTTTTCTGTCTGTATCTATATTCATAGTTGTTATGGTTTTATTGTGATCAGTTTGCATTATTTATAAAGAAAAGTCTTATACCATGACTCAAAACTTAAAACCAGATCAGTTTTATTTAATAGAGAATTGAATGCTGATTCCAAAAATGACCTTGATTACTCCTATTTTCACAATATTTGTGGTTAAATTTGACAATGCATGCTAGAAAAGACCAAAAAACTGTCTTCCAGCATCATGTCCTGTGTAGCAGAATGATTAAGACAACTGTATGCTGCAGCTGTAAAAGGTTCTAGGATGGAATCTGTAATTTATTTTCTTAAATATGTAGTCTAAATACTATTTTTGTGATTGGAATATATTTATAATGCTGCCTTTATTTTTCATTTTTATTGTATAAAATATTAAAAAGTTCTAGAAACTATAATAATAATTATTCTTGTGCTTAGAAGAAAGCAATCTCTGCAGTTGCAATCTACCTACATTACAAAAATAACAAAGAAAAAAGATCACAAGATTCAATCCTGGACCAAGAACATTTTTGGAATTGGCATTCAATTCCCTATTAAATAGAACTTGTCTGGTATCAAAGTTTTAAGTCACAGTACAAAGCTGTTTCCTGTTAGTGGAGTCCAGTGTAATAATATTGAGTGCATACTACCTAATATGTATTACCAGAATGATACTGTTGTCATCAATTATATGTTGTTTGTATGTACAGAACACATGCAGATGCAAATGATGACATTAGGTAGATAGCCAAAAATGAAATTAAATTTTTTTCACATAATTCTTGTCTTTTCTGAAAAGTATATTTTCCAAATTTCATCATAACATATTTATTAGATCTCATTTCTGATTCTGCTAGATAAGAGAAATGCAATGAACTTTGTGGTTATCAGAACTTAATTTAACAATCATCCACTACATATATATTAGTAAAAATTAATGATATATCAATATGATGTAAGAAACACCAAGTATCTTTTCATAATTAGTTAATATAATTGTATAAGTTCTGAGAAAATATCTTGATTCATTTATTAAATGAAAGGTAATAACACTACAATAAATGAAAAAAATATTTATTGTAAAACAGATGACAAACAGTACATCATTTTAATAATAAAAGAGATCAATAAAAGAAATAGCATTTTGTTCTTTGTTTTTCTCTATGACTGCAATAAAAACAGGAGAGAAGGTTATAAAATGTGTAGTGTAATAGTGTAAGTGAAATTTTATTTGTAGGTTTCTTGCAACTACTATCAGTTGATAGAATTCATAGTTATTTCATTCAGTTTATTTATATAATTAATAACAATCAGCTCTTAGCTATTCAGTTAATGTTAATAATTTTTTATTTTCTTTATTATAATTAGTTTATTTTAATATAAGTATCAAGGGCATTAGTTTAATATTAGTAATATAAATGCATATTACATTAGCATAAGTATATAAATTACTTTAATATAAGTAAATTATTTATGTTTAAAAGTAATTATAATAATAAAAAATGGGAATTAATTTCTTGTGTGTGTTTTGTTATTTTGATCTAAAATGTTATTTAGTATCTATTATAAATCAATACTTTGGATATTTTAAAATTTTATTGCTATTTTTAAAAATAATTTTTAACATTATATTTTTTTCTGAAAATTCAGCACTTTTAAGCATTTAATTTTTTTTTGTGAATTCTGTGTATTTTTTTTCTGCTATATTCTGCTTCCAGAGAAATTTTTTAGAATTAAAGTTGATTCTCACTGTAATAATTATAATAAAACAATATAGTTTTGTATTAAATTTATCTTTTTATATTTTTAAATTTATATTTTTATAATATATATTTAAATAATAATTTATATTATCTGGTGAATGG
>NW_019384445.1:1354512-1361865 GCF_000671375.1 Centruroides sculpturatus | reverse complement strand
TCAGCTATCTGGTGAATGGCAAGAATAAAAATTAGAAATAATAATAAAATTTAATTTCTCTCAATAATTTAAAACAAGATTTTATGTCACTTCAGTAGTTAATCAGTATTATTTATTATTTCTCAATAAATAAATTTATATTTTAATAATTTTAATATATTTTAGGTTATTATGGTAAGATGGAATGAACCATATCAGAAATTGGCATCCTGTGACAGTACTGGTGTTATATTTGTCTGGATCAGATATGAAGGTAGATGGTCGATTGAATTGATAAATGATAGAAATATAGAAGTGACTGATTTTTCTTGGAGTCACGATGGTCGCATGGCTCTCGTATGTTATCAAGATGGATTTATATTAGTTGGATCTGTTGCTGGTCAAAGGTATTGGTCATCAAGACTAAATATAGATGCTGTTATTACCTGTGGAATTTGGTCTCCAGATGATCAACAGGTTAGTTGCCTTCAGTTATTAATTACTGGAAAAAATTTGTTTTATGCCATAAATATTTGCTTGACAAAACTTATAAATATGTATAGAAATAAATAATTTTTAAATCATCAGTTGAGATGATTCAGAAAATCATGTTGAATTTTTTTGGATTTTCAAAAAATTGCTTTGAATTTATTTTCTAAAAATTCATAACAATGTATATTCAGATTCTCTTTATCAGAAGTCAATAGCATTTATTCTTAAATAATTTTGGGAACAGTTTTGCTCCCATCATCATAATCTACAAATACATAAAAATAACAACAACATAAGGATAATTTATTACAGCATCTTCTGATATCTTATTTTTTATTTTAACTAAGAACTACAGTAGAGCATTGATTATCCGACTCAATTGGGGACTGGGGTTGGTCGGATAATTGAAAAGTCGGATAACCAAAAAGTATGAAAAAATCCATTATTAGTGTAGTATATTATTATATCCCATGTAATTAGTATATTAGTATATTGCTATTAACCTACTTCGTGTTGAATTTTCATCAATGTTAAGCCTAATAAAAATTTTTTAAAAATAATAATTGTCACTATTGTATCGTTAAAAATTAGAAAATTAAGCCTCGTTTAAATACTGGCTCCCTTTCATGGTCGAGCCAGTGTTGCCAGCTAAAACATGTAAAAATAATATTAAAGTAGCCAAGACATAGCCAAATATTGTAGCCCACATCACTAGCGAACATTTGAATTTGCTGACTAGAACATGGTCGGTTAACTGAGGTTACTGTTAATCGGGGGTCGGATAATTGATGCTCTACTGTACTACTATTTAATTCTTAAAAAGTGAACCCAAGATATGCATATAGTTTAAGTATTAAATAATGTTTGCCAGTTGGTTGATATTCTTCAGTTCAGTTTTGATTTTTCATTTATTTAAATTTTGTAATAAAAAATTTTGCAAATAACTTTATTATTTTCATCATCATCATCATCATACTAAATCATTAACAATTTACTATTGAATGAAGGTTTCTCTGATTGTGCTCCCCATCTGCCCATCAAGAGTTTTATGAGCCCAAGTAATTCCTTCAATTTGTATGATTTTGTCTGTCTATCTTGAATGAGGTTGTTTCCTTGATCTTTTTTAATCTCTTGGACACCAGTTGATAGTTTATCCATCTGTTATTTTCTCTTCTTGTTTAGATGGCCAGTCCAGTTCCATTTTAATTTCTTAACTGTAGTATTCACATCAGTTATCCTTGTTTGTTATCTTATCCAAGTGAAATTTTTTTACATATTTAAAATATTTTGAGCTTTTCTTTAATTGGATTTTATTTTTTAACTTGAATAATAATTGCTATTCATTACAGAGAGAAGATTTAGTTTCATTAGATATTCTATATACTTTAAATATCCCTTATTTAGTTATCTAACATTAAGTAATTCAACATTTTATATACAATATTTCATTATATCATTATATTACAATAATCATTATATATTACATACAATATACAGTAGAACATCGATTATCTGAATGTCGATCAACCATAATGTCGGTTAACTGAAAGCGTTCCAGTTGGACTGTGTTGTGCTGAATTGAACGTTTTTGATACTAGATTAACTTCTAAAGTATAATTTTTTGTTTTTATATTTTTCAATATATTTATTTTGTTTGTACAAAATAAAGAAATGATTTTTAACGATATAATAGCCATGATTATTATTATAAAAATTTTCGTTAGGCTTAACATCGACAAATATTCAACACAAAGTGGCATGCAACAGAGAAAAATTAAACGTGGGATATATTAATATACTATTATTGGGATATACTAATATACTATATTAATAATGTATTTTTTCGTACATAATCGGTTATCTGAAAAATCGATTTTCCAAACAACCCCAGTCCCCAATTGATTTGGATAATTGACGCTCTACTGTATATACAAGTTGAGTCCACAAAAGTCGACACCCCAAGGGGAAGTGGAAATGTGTCAAGTTATCCGATACGATGACTAAACGAAGTTGAAAAAAACCACAAAACTACAATTAGGAAAGTACAGTAGTGCAATGTACTTCTCTGACCATCTATCACTGGTGCTGAAGTTGGTTTCTACTCCAAGTATCCCAGCAATTTCCATTGCCTTTTGCTTTGGTATCTGTCCCAAAATAGGAAGATTTGATGAATGAACTTGCTTTAGCCAACATACCAGAACATTTTTTTCATTGCTTGTAAATGATTGGAAATTGTTTGCTGAGTAATAATTAATCTTTCTACAAGTTGTTTTTAAGTATGACATGCATTTTCATCCAATAATGCTTGTGACTGTTGGTCTTCAAACTTTTTCGGTTGACCTGGTCGTTCTTTGTCTTTCACATCGAAATCATCACGTTTAAAATGTTCACAAGTATCTTGAGATGGGGCATGTTTACCATAAGCTTCCCGGAGTATACAATAACTTTCAGCAGCAATTTTCTTCAAAATAAAGTAATGAATTATAACTTCCCGCAAATGCTTTTTTTTTCAGGACAAAATTTGGCATATTTAATCATAAAATTATCCATGATGTTAACACCTTCAGAAAATTTGATGTATAAAGTTTTAAAGCTTGTTGTCGATTCAATAAAGTGGCATACATATCAAATCGGATATATATCAACATATCTGTAAAGTCATCTATTGAACAAAATCTGCATTATTAACTGGTACCCCTGGTAAACAACTGTATCCAAGGCAGAGGGGGTGAACTCAGAAGTAACTAATGAGTTACATGTATACTAACCTCAACAAGGACTACAATTTCTCATAGACACAGATGTTAGGATGCTCATTAATGCCTTTTTTTAATTTTGGTATTTGCCTTATTCTTTATGAAGGCATGAGAGTAAGATGGCACTAAGGGATGTCTGTGGAAGGGATACATCCCCAGACTCCTTCTGGTCATCCTCTCTAGAATAGGAAACAAAAGCATAGGAAGAATGTGATTTGGATCATGAGTTAAATTGATGACTTCAGAACTAAACTACTTTGTTTACATGAAATAGGCAAAAGAAAAAGAAACTATATACAGCAGTGGATAAAAGTATTGGCATGCAGACAATTCATAATTCATTGTGCTGGTTACAGAGCAAGAGTAGCCAGAAGAAAGCTGCATATAAGTAAAACTAATCAAAGACGAGATTTGCCTTCACAAAATATCATATATATATAAAGGTAATTTATTTAAGTCTAAAGCATTGTTTTCAGACAAAAGTAAATTCACTCTCTAATTTATAGCAGTGGAAAAAAAATTTAATTTGATAAAAGCCCAACAGAGTTTTAAGAAAAGAATGTTTAAGCCACATTAAAATATGGGGTTGTAGTGTGATGGTGTGGGGTTGCATATCAGTTGTTTTAATAGATGTACAGTGGACAAAATGATGTATTTAAATATTTCCAAGGAAATTCTTCAGTAAAGGTACAGTTAAACGAAACTTAGGGTGCGACTATGCAGATGCGAATTTATAGCAAGCGAGAGATTGCGAGCGATTTAGTTTTCGCAAAGGAAAACCATGCACAAACGAGAAGCGAGAAATAACGCTGGCAAGAGATAATTTCTGGTTCTAGCACATATCTGACAGGTTTTGATATTTATCGCTTCTCGCCTCTTCTCGCCACATATTCTCGTTCGCTCGGAAAATTCGCTCGCTCGTGTCTGCATAGTCACACCCTTAGATGGTGACTTTTACTTTCAGAAAGACAATGATCTTAAATTTATGACTATGGCTATTTTAACATATGCCTCACATTTTAAAATATCCCCTACAATCTCAAATTTTGAATCTTATTGAACATTTATGGAAGGAACTTTATAGTAGAGTGAGAAAAACATCAGATATTGAACTTGGATTGTTCAAAAAGAGTTCTCCTTTAAGAATGGGAAAAAATTTCCTCTGAAACCATGCAAAAATTAGTGCATTCAATGCCAAAGAGACTAAAAGCTGTTATTAAAAACTAAGCAGTAAGCATTCACTACTAAATATTAATTGTAATAATTTTTAGTGTTATTTTCAGTTGTGACAGTAGTTTTGTTCTTTGATGAGTAGGAAACTTCATCTTTTTAAGAATATATTAATGTGTAATTTTTTTTATATATATATGTATATATATAATGTGTAATTTTAATTAAAATATAAATATATTACAACTAATATTTAGTAGTGAATGCTATATATATATTATTATTAACTATGTATATGGTTTTTGTTTTGAAAAATTATTTTTTATAACTATTTTTCACTATTTTTTCAAAAATACCAAGTATGCAATACTTTTTTCTGCCAGTGTAAGTAGCATACAGTACATAACATCTTTGTTTTAGATGTGGATTTCATATTAAGTCTATTAATTTGGTTAATAGACTTAATATGATTTCATTACAATTTACAGTTTAACAAACATATTTGGTGCCCCTTAAGTTTGTGATAATGAAATTCCACTGTAAATACACTGTCTTATATATTTCACATTTGCATACGATAAAATCAGAGAGGATCCACTAATATCAGTGACCATTGCAGCAAATTTAGGACTCAATCAGATATTCCAGCAATATACAGATTTTCACAATAAATAATGAAACTCCAATATAAGTGAACAAACGATTGTATAAACTAAAATCTGTTTTCCAGAAAATTGCAAAAGAAATTATAATTTAAGACAAACAAATTATAACATTAAGTAATAATTACATAATTCCTTATTCATCATATTATGAATTGTGCTATTTTCTTAAATGACTAATTTTTAAAATTTATTTGCTGCTAAAATTCCTACAAATTGATTATTTACCTGTACTTTGTTATTTGTTCTTAAATTTTTTAAACAACAGTAATTAGTTTCCTTTTAAATTTAGGTTCAGTTTGGAACTACAAAAGGCCATATTTTAGTGATAGATGTCCATGGTGTAGTAATAGCTCAAGTTAGTGTACAAGAGAATGTTTCAATCACTGCCATGTCATGGTCAGGTGAAAAATTTAGAATGGAAGATAATGATTTAGAACAGAAAGGTGATACCGTCCATCTACAAGGTAATATATTTTGCTATACTTTTTTGAAGTATAAAATGATAAAGTAATCTTTTAATTGTTTTTTTNTACAGTAAGCATTTAAGAAAAATATTTTGTACAAATTTAATGAGTAATATATATAATGATTCGTGGAAAAAATTTCAACAATTCTTATGATATATAGCTTTCTGTAATAGCATATTTAATATATGTTTCAAATTTATCAATTAATAAAAAAAAACGGTATATTATATTTTCTGATATTTTTGTTTTCTTCAAAAATTTGTTTGTGAGAAAAAAAATCACTATACATCTAATAAGATGATGGTCAAGTTGGAGTAGATCTATTGCAATGCAGTTATAAGCTAGTGATGTAAACTCAAATGTTCTAATTTTCATGCAATGGTCTTTAAAACCAACTAGAACAAAATACTTAGTTATAAATTATTGGGAATAAAAAGTGAATTAAATAATGTTTGCTTATATGTAAAACTTGATTGCCATAGCCTGGAACAAGCCATATTATAATGTATTCATCTAGGTTTTTCCAGTACTAAATGATTAATCTTTGTTTAATTATTATTAAAAAACATCTGTGGTTAGTAATATCAAACAACTTACTTTAAAATTTGTTTAGCTTAATGGCAATATGAGCTGATCACTGCTTTATTATGCAAACATGAAGTCTTGTTTAGTCCTGTTAATAATTAAATTTTTACTAATATAATGTGAAAAATGCCTTGCTCAATGATAGTTACATTTTTGGAGATTTAAATTAAATCTCCAAAAATATAACATAGAATCAGAATTTAAATGTCTCAGATCTTTAAAAGTAATGCTGTTTTATTTTTTTTCTTAAATAATATGTTAAATTGTAGGTGCATCTACAGTATATTTATTTTGCTATACTTTTTTGAAGTATAAAATGATAAAGTAATCTTTTAATTGTTTTTTTTTTTTTAATGAAAATAAAATGTGAACATATTTTTATTCTGATTATATATAATTTACAGAAATTCAGTCTTCTGTCCTGGCAGTTTGTTTCAAAAATGGTACAATTTATTTAATGAAAACATACGATGATATTTCTCCAGCAGTTATAATCACTGGATTGAAAGGTTTGTTTATTGAGATTTAAATACATTATTACTAATTCTAAACATTTTATTTTGAAAACTGGATGGCTGAAGCAGTTAAGGCATTAGCCTGTCACTTTCAAAGACCCAGAATTGAATCCAGGTATCAAAAAGCTCCAGGATTTTTCAGGCGTGGTCTGATACAGATCCATTGGGCCCATTTCTTACCACCTGGCCACTCTCATTGTATGTGAGCTTGGCTAAATTCACAATAGATATTCGGTATGATTAAAAGGTCGTCTTACTGCCTATAGTGGAAAGTGTAAAAAAAATTCTGTATAATTTAGTAAATATATTTTTAATTTATATGAAATTAAAATAGAAGTATTTATAATTATTTTGTCTATTGCTTTGTTTTGTCAGAAGAAAAAAACTTTATTTTTACATTTTAGTTAAGCAATAGAATCCTATAAATAAATAAGAAATACAAATAACATTTAATGTTATCAGATTTATCTTTTATTTCAATAAACATTATTATTTAGGTATAATAAATAATAATAATAATAATAATAGCTCTCCCGTGGTCACCACCTGGTCGTGGTGGGAGAGCCCAGTAATTTTACTGAATCATAGGGCAATGCAGGCTGGAGCACAAGCTCCTGGTAGGGACACCCATGCCAGTAAGGTCTATGGGGAGAAATGAAGCTAAGAGTGACCACACACCCACATTCTGTGGAGATAATCATTATGGTAGTAACCAGATCTAAGT
>NW_019384445.1:1299052-1352681 GCF_000671375.1 Centruroides sculpturatus | reverse complement strand
CCATTCCAAACACTCACAATGTACAAAACACATGCACTGAAAAAATTAGCAAGTACACAGAACTTGCCCAGGAAATAAGGCATCTATGGAGGATGGATAGGGTAGTTATTGTACCTGTTGTTCTTTCCTGTACAGGTGTGATACCACACACACTACACAAAAGCCTGGGAACATTAGAATTGAGTAGAAATACATACATAACACTACAGAAGGCCACTATATTGAATACATGCCACATTGTTAGGAAATTCCTGAATACAGACACTGACACTGACACACTTCTTTAATTTTAGTTTTGTTTTGGTTGCTATGCCTTGACTCTGGTCCAGCATAGTACACAGCCACCGGTGTGAACCGAGTATAACTCACAAAACCCAACATAATAATAAAACAAACTGCTAAAGTTCTGATTACCAAAAAGATATTTAATCAGAAATGTTTTTAACCTTGAATTTGGTTATTTTTGGCTGACAGAATAAATGGAATAGAATTATTTTAAATTTAAAAATTCAAATTTGGAAAAATATATAAATAAAATGAAATAAACATATACTATATATAATGATATATAAAAATTTGATTAATAAATGTAATTCTTTAATACAAATTTTGAAGAACATAATCGTCAAATATTAAATTATTGAACAAGACATAATAATAATCAATAAATAAATCAAAAAATGAATCAAAATTTCTATATTCTAATTTTTAAGAATTACAATAATGTGCACTAATTTATAGATATTTAAAATTAAATTTTAATTTAGATTCATCTTCAGTTATCAGTAAATTCTAATAATTTTTTATTCAATAATCATACACTTGGATGAAGTTATTTATCCTCATGGATATAATTGATATCCATGGTGATTACATTAATGGACAATGATATAATTGATATTATATCCTTGTCCATTAATGTAAGAGTATTAAGAATTCCACCAATATAAAAAGTATAATTTTATTAGAATTTACTGACAACTGAAGTTAAGTCTCAATTAAGATTTATGGTTATAAAGATATGATTATTTGTAAAACAAAAATTTAATATGTATAATTTAATGTGTATTAGAATTAAAAAAATAATAACAACCATATTTATTGCACTTTGAGTGCTAAAATAATTGATTTTATCATGCTTAAAGATTCAATAATTTATTTCTTTTGCAATTTTTATTATTAAAAAGTTACAGTTGTTAAGCTTCTGTTTTACAGTAATTATTGTAAATTGTAAAATAAATAAAACTTTTGTAATATTTAAAGAAACTTGGTAATTATAAGTTATAAAAAGTTATTTTTCAATTTATTTTTTAAATTAGACATAAAGATGGAATGGTCAAATAGCGGTGAATTTCTAGCTGTAGCTGGATTGGCTGAAAACTCATCTGGTGAAGAATATGTAAATCGCATTCATTTTTATACTGAGTCTGGTGTATTATGCTTTGTTGTACCAGTGCCACATAGTCAGGTAAAAATAAATCAAGATAAAATGTAATTTTGATTAATGTTGTTATAACATAAATGCAATATGTAATATTTTATGATCATATTTTGTATATGTAGAGAAATTAAAATTTTTTAAAATAAAATTCTATAAATAAATAATAATTATTAGTAAAAAACAAATACAACTAAAAATAATTTTAGAAAAATAGTTATGTCTAAGATTTAAAATGATACTGTATCAATTTATATATAATATCTCTCTTAATCACAAGTTTTTTCAATAAAATACCATTTTTATAGAGAAAATAACTTTTAAAAACAGAATAAAGCAAAAGAAAAAATGAGAAACTAAGATAGAAATGTAAGAAAATACTAATTTGAATTGTAGATGCTGCAGTACACATGCACAGGGTCATTATGCAGATGCACCATCTGTATAACAACAATAATGTATAGACCAAAATTATTTGTGATAAAATTATATGATGATCATAATAATTATAGCTATCTGCTAACTATTAAATGACTTGTATGAATTTGAGGGCTTTTTGTATTGTAAATATCAAAACATAATATATATAAACTTTGTTTTGATATATTTATGTTTGATCAAATAGCAATTTTATAATATCTCAAACCATATAATATTAAATATAAAATTGAACAAAAATGCATATAATAATTAATATGATTATTTGCAGTTATTAAGAATTGTCTAATTTTAAATATTCAGTGCTCTTAAAAACTATAAAAGAATGAAAATATGATGATGATGATAATTGGCACATTTTTTCAATGAGACAAGGGGACACAACTATTAAAATTTTCTGAAATGATTGGCTTATATTTGACAATAATTTTAATTTATTAAAGTAAAGACATTATTTATTTGGACCAATATATTTCAGTAATTTATAGTCATTAATATTTGTTGTTCTAAGAATTAAAAACAGAATATATTTCACAGTGGTATGAAAATTAAATTAAACTAAATGATATAAAATAGCAGAAAACTCAGTATCTATCTCAATATACAAGCACGAGGATATAATTTATGTTGTTGATGATAAACTTTTTATTGTTAATAAATCTTTCTTTTGCTAACATCCTTGAATCCAAAATAAGTTTATTAAGTTTCAATTTTAATCTTACTCCATATTATGAATTTAGTTTTTATAATTCTAAACAAATTAATAAAGTAATTTAAATAACTGGCATTTGTAATCTTGTATTTTTTTTTATTTATAGGATCCTGTAACTGCAATAACATGGGGTCATAACGATCGCCGCCTTTTTATTGCAACTGGTTGCATTATTCACGTTGGATGGGTAACTCCTAAGATTGCATCTCTGCAGTTATTAGCTCGTTTGACAATATACCATTGTCTGCGTGATGAGTCTTCTGTACAAAAACTTCCATTTCCACGCTGTTTGAGGATACTTGTTTCACACCTTTTTAGTCAAACTATCAGGGTAAAGTATTAATTTTTTTAATGACAAATTAAATATAACAAGTAGAATGTTTATCAGTAATTCAAGTTTGAGTATTACAAAGATATAATAAAATTAATTAATGTGTGATGGATATGGAATTATTGCTTGCTTACAGTAAGCATTTAGGAAAAATATTTTGTACAAATTTAATGAGTAATATATATAATGATGATTCATGGAAAAAATTTCAACAATTCTTATGATATATAGCTTTCTGTAATAGCATATTTAATATATGTTTCAAATTTATCAATTAATAAAAAAAAACGGTATATTATATTTTCTGATATTTTTGTTTTCTTCAAAAATTTGTTTGTGAGAAAAAAAATCACTATACATCTAATAAGATGATGGTCAAGTTGGAGTAGATCTATTGCAATGCAGTTATAAGCTAGTGATGTAAACTCAAATGTTCTAATTTTCATGCAATGGTCTTTAAAACCAACTAGAACAAAATACTTAGTTATAAATTATTGGGAATAAAAAGTGAATTAAATAATGTTTGCTTATATGTAAAACTTGATTGCCATAGCCTGGAACAAGCCATATTATAATGTATTCATCTAGGTTTTTCCAGTACTAAATGATTAATCTTTGTTTAATTATTATTAAAAAACATCTGTGGTTAGTAATATCAAACAACTTACTTTAAAATTTGTTTAGCTTAATGGCAATATGAGCTGATCACTGCTTTATTATGCAAACATGAAGTACTATGCAAACATGTTAATAATTAATTTTTACTAATATAATGTGGAAAATGCCTTGCTCAATGATAGTTACATTTTTGGAGATTTAAATTAAATCTCCAAAAATATAACATAGAATCAGAATTTAAATGTCTCAGATCTTTAAAAGTAATGCTGTTTTATTTTTTTTCTTAAATAATATGTTAAATTGTAGGTGCATCTACAGTATATTTCATCATTTCATAAGGCAGAAAATACAATAATAATGAGATTTATTAATTTTTTTTATTTTAATAATAATAGTAATAAAATATTTATTTATGAGAGTTAAACTTTTTTTTAGTGCCATTTACCTGATCCTTTATCTTTAAGAGATTTTGTCTCTCGACCTCCACCTAATGACATTCGATTACATTGCACCATGATAAGACATGATGATGAAGTCACAGCAGGAAGTGCTACTTATACATTATTTTTAGAATACCTTGGAGGCTTGGTGCCATTATTAAAAGGAAAACGTGCTAGTAAGCTTCGTCCAGCTTTTGTGATATTTGATCCACAGCTATCAGGTAAATATGATCAACACTTTTGTATAAGACTACATTTTTTTTCTAATTTCTATTTAAAAATAGAAAAACACAAGAAAAAATTTTTTACTCTTTTAAGAATATATTTATATGAATATTATTTTTAAAACTGTTTTTTTTTGTGTGTGTAATAAATTATATAAAAGTGATATTCTGGAGATAAAATTTTTAATCAGATACTTATTTTAATTTATTTCATAAATTAATCCAAACTGTATTTAATTGAAGCAATTACTCTACAATATTTATTATTATTCATTGCCAGAATATTTCAAGTAGTCTTTAAATTATGATAGTTTCATTCTAGGGAATCATACATGTCTATGAAATTAATCCTTGATTCATACAGTACTCTTATTATATAATTTTGGTTTAATGCAGTTAGAAAAATGTGGGAAAAAGTTTCTTTTTGTATGATAGTTTCAGTTTAACATAGTATTTTAAAACATTCTTCAGTATTTTATTGATAAAATGTTTATACTATGCTAATATGGCATTGCAATTGTTACCAATACTTTCAAATTAGAGAGATGGGATTTTTCAGCATGACTTTATGATGATGTCTTGTGATACAATAACAATAATAAGGATTATATTTTGTTTAACATTTCATTTTCTGTAGGCTGATTAAACACTTGTAGTTTGCTGTTTAATAAAATTTTTGAATTATTTTTTCAATTTAGCAGTCTGTATATTCTGTCATTGAAACATGATAATGATGATGCAATTATGATACATATTTTTATAGTTCCAAAATGATTTGCATTGGTGGTTACCCTTATCAAATGATGTTATCTGTTGTCAAAAAGATGGAAATCAACAGTGTAATAGCATTCATGATCACTATGCTAAAATTTGATGACACATTGATAATTTGTGTTGAAAATATTATTTAATTGCTAACAGATCATTAAATAATTTGAGTAAAATTGTGCTAATAAGTTAATATTTATATAAATAAAGCTTAGGGGAAAGACATTTCATTTTTTATTTATTAGGAAGTTTAATGATTAAACAAATTTTTAGACCTATGCTAATATGGCATAATTGAGAAAACATTAGAAAAGAAACAATCTGGAACAGGATTCAAGCTTGTAATTATTATAAACTAAACAAATATATTGAAAATTGTATCATCATCTTGATTTATCAACAGTTATATTCTCTGTTTGACTTAAACACTATTGATAATCTATAAAATTATAGCTTTTTAGCTTCCTCTTGTTTTCTCTTAGTGGAAAAAATGCACACACATAACAGAGACTTGTGGTGTTCTAATTAATCTGTAAATAAATAAAAATATGTTTTAAATCAGCATAAAATTGAATATTTTTATCATGAATAAATGCAAATTATTATACACAAAACTTTATTGTAACTATCCTTTGAAGATTTACAAAGATAATGATATATAATAAATAGCCATTACATCATATAAATGCATGGTTATATGATATATCTAAATTCTTAAGTTCTAATTAAAGAATTAATACATTGCCAGTTATGTTACCAGGTTTTAAGTATTTCTTAAAATCAGATAGCATAAATTGCAATATATTAATTCAGCAATGTGAAAGTTGCAGATTTGAATCCTGCATTGGATAATTTGCACTTCTAGATTTTTCTGAATTACTTAAATAATCCACAAAGAAAANTTGAAAACCAACAACCTGAAGTCAATGTGCCAGCTCAGGAAATAGGTGGTACAATTGTAGTAACCTTTAAAATGTTTTAATCAATTTCTTCCCTGCCCTCCTTGAACTCTCAAAGCCAATTGAAGACTTTTAACCACAAGAGTGTTATCACTATAAACCTGCTTTAGCATGTATATTTCTTTAAGAAATTGCCCAAACAAATGTTAATGTTATTGTGACTACCAATATGAACATATGTTAAAAATATTGTCTATTTATGCTTATTGTTATAAAGATTACACTATATTTTATACTAATTATAATACCCTTGCTCAATATTCCCTATTTCATTAATCACTGAGCACTCCACACCTTGCTTGTGATATCTGTTTATACTGCAGTGATCATGTGACCTGTTTAGATGAAACCACTTCCCTGTTTAGAGTGTTTATATTGTAACAAATCAAGAATCACCCATAAGTGTGGTATACATATATGTACTCATGCCACCCAGTCTTGGAACATTAGATCCTACCTTGAAAATACACATAATTTTACATATATTTATTAATATATTTAATATAGTTAGTATACTAATGTAATATTTCATACAGAAGTGAAATAGCATTTAAGTTAGAATGAACGTTTAATAAATCAAACTTTAAAAATTTCTCAGATTTAATATCATAATTATGATCTTTATAGTCAGATGGCAAACTAGAGAGCACTCTTCAAATGACTTTGATTCAACTAACTAGCAGTTTTATTAAATCTGTGTACTATGTAAATTGAGAATAAATATTTTTATTGAACTATTATGTTTATTTTAAAAATATTCTGTTTAATAATAAATAACTTCCATCTTATTTTTTAAACTGTCAATGAAGTAACACATTTCAATTTAAAGAAAGGTATATCTATAACAATATCATGTAATTAAATGAAAAAATATGGTAAATAACCATCAATTTATAGATATTAAAATTGACTTTATTTTCAATAAAGTAAATTTTAATATCTATAAATCTGTTTATAACTAGAAAATACTATGATGTTTTTAATATATTTAAAAATGTTTATTATCAGTGTTTAACTATTAATAATATGATATCTTTAAAACATATATATAATAAGAGAAACATTAATAGTAATTTTAAATTTTAAGAAAGAGAAGGAAAACAGCATGGACAAAAGTTTACTCCTCATCAGTCTTCAGCCAGTATAAATTCTTCTCAATTTGTTGGTTGTAGTCCTCCTGCCAGAATTCCAGCTTACTTACCTCTGTCATCATCAGAAAGTGAATTTGAAGATGGATGTGCATCTCCAAGAATACAACGAAGAAGAAAACATCGTCATCAAAATTATCCAAAACAGTTTGAAAATGGTTCTTTTGAGGGGCGTGACTTATTCTTTATTGATGAACTTCCTGAGGTATGTGGTTTTTCTTGTATTTAAGAGGCTTCATTTATGAAAAATCTTTTATGATTTCCTTACTACATACAAATTATTTATTCCAAATAATAAGTTTAAAAAATTTATTACATTATCTTAAATTAAATGAATATTTTCAGCAAGAGAAAATTGTAGCTGTGCATTCAAATATTTGGGGAACAAAATTTAAACTTCAAGGTATTGTGTCATGGCTGCCTTCAATTTTAGGAACTGTAACTTATCGAACAAGTGTTCTTCATCTTCAGCCTAGACAGATGACTTTAGTGATCAAAGAATTGCAGGGACCGCAACCTTCAGGAAATAATCAAGATAGTCAAGGAATAGTTTTTTCAGAAGATGAAGATGATGTATTTGGTAACTTTCAATATTTTAAAATATCTAAGAAGTATTTAGTATGTATATAATTATTACTAATTAAATTTTGAATTAAATTTTTTCAATATTTTGTTTATTATTATATATCAGGTATACAAATACGAAGAAAGCTGGAATTAATATTGCCACTGATTAGTAGGCATTGTTGGTATTTGTTATTGCCTTTAGTTGTGTATTATATTGAAAACTTTGTTTTGATGTTAAGATATTAACAACTTGCTCACTGTATTAATTTTAAATTCAAAGAGCTTGATAAAGCTATAAACTGCATTTAGTTTTAAAATAAGAACTTTGCATTTAACATAATTAAATGGCCTAGAATCAGATCTACATAAGTTATCTTATTGACTTTGTTGGATATCAACAAAATCAGCCTTTAAAATTGCTAGTAAATCATATTTGCCATTGGATTTAAACAGCTCATTGTAGTATTATTAAATATAACTCAGATATTTCAATAGAAGTATTTTCAGAAAGTTTGTCAGTTTAACCATATTTAAATAAGTTAATTAAAATGGACTTAAATGTTTTTGCCACAACTTTAATCAAAACACTTAATGAAACATTTATCAACTTAGCTTTAATCATCATTGGTACTCTAAAACATTGAATTTACATTAATGTTTATAATGCTTATTGTGACTGTACCAGTATAAACATATGTTAAAAATTTTGTCTATTTATGCTTATTGTTATAAATATTACACTATAATTTATGACAGTTAGGTTTGTGCATGGATCCTATTAGGCTATAATGATTTTCATATCTTGAAAAACCTCATCATGAAACCTTTTTGTGTCATGTAGTTGTTGCCAGAAAACTGTGACTTGAGCACTTCTAGTTCTATAACCTACATCTTACATTCAAAATGTATAGGTATTAAATACAGGTCTTGCATGGATCTGGTTACAAAGTCTGATAGGGAAATGGAAGAAAGCAAGCATTAGGTCGTGTTTTCAAAGAGAGCAGAAAGAATGAAAATATGGATTTATGTAGTTTTGGCTCTAGTAGTTCAATTATATCAAGTTTTAAACTTCAATAGTTAACAGTTATGATTAGAATTAATAAAATTATATATACAAACTTATATTTAGATTTTTATTAATTTTTGAATATGTATACTTTTAAAAGTGACATAAGTATTTTCACTTTGTTGTTATAAAGTTTTTTCTTTTGGTTTTTAAATTTTTAGTATATTTTATATACAAAATAGCATCCAAAAATTCTGGGACTAGGTCCATAAGTCAAGAAATTGTTATTTACAATACTGAAATGTATTTTTTTCAAAATAAGCTCCACTTGCAACAACACACTTCTACCAGCAGGTATAGAAGTTTTGGAAACACTTCCAGAATTCTTTTTTCACAATGTTCCTTCAGTTCAATCAGCATTGCATTCTTCTCTTTTACTGTGTTTGAAAACCAACAACCTGAAGTCAATGTGCCAGCTCAGGAAATAGGTGGTACAATTGTAGTAACCTTTAAAATGTTTTAATCAATTTCTTCCCTGCCCTCCTTGAACTGTCAAAGCCAATTGAAGACTTTTAACCACAAGAGTGTTATCACTATAAACCTGCTTTAGCATGTATATTTCTTTAAGAAATTGCCCAAACAAATGTTAATGTTATTGTGACTACCAATATGAACATATGTTAAAAATATTGTCTATTTATGCTTATTGTTATAAAGATTACACTATATTTTATACTAATTATAATACCCTTGCTCAATATTCCCTATTTCATTAATCACTGAGCACTCCACACCTTGCTTGTGATATCTGTTTATACTGCAGTGATCATGTGACCTGTTTAGATGAAACCACTTCCCTGTTTAGAGTGTTTATATTGTAACAAATCAAGAATCACCCATAAGTGTGGTATACATATATGTACTCATGCCACCCAGTCTCGGAACATTAGATCCTACCTTGAAAATACACATAATTTTACATATATTTATTAATATATTTAATATAGTTAGTATACTAATGTAATATTTCATACAGAAGTGAAATAGCATTTAAGTTAGAATGAACGTTTAATAAATCAAACTTTAAAAATTTCTCAGATTTAATATCATAATTATGATCTTTATAGTCAGATGGCAAACTAGAGAGCACTCTTCAAATGACTTTGATTCAACTAACTAGCAGTTTTATTAAATCTGTGTACTATGTAAATTGAGAATAAATATTTTTATTGAACTATTATGTTTATTTTAAAAATATTCTGTTTAATAATAAATAACTTCCATCTTATTTTTTAAACTGTCAATGAAGTAACACATTTCAATTTAAAGAAAGGTATATCTATAACAATATCATGTAATTAAATGAAAAAATATGGTAAATAACCATCAATTTATAGATATTAAAATTGACTTTATTTTCAATAAAGTAAATTTTAATATCTATAAATCTGTTTATAACTAGAAAATACTATGATGTTTTTAATATATTTAAAAATGTTTATTATCAGTGTTTAACTATTAATAATATATTTTTTCAATAATAATTAATCGCGTAAAAAACTTATTTTTCTAGATCCAGAACTTACTTGTTACCAAAGTGTTCCAATTGCACCCATGACTCCAAAAAAACAACCTAGAATTGGATTGCCATCGTATCATTATTTTTACCAAAGAAATAATTTATCTTCAGATGATGATGATCGAGAAACAGGAGACTATGTTGATTTTATTCCATCTGAAGAACTTTTAACATTTCAAACTTTACAAGATAGAGGTGTCCATTTGATAACATTACAACCTTCTAAAACTGCAATAGAAACTTCAGTTGTAGTTCAGAATTCTGTTGTAAATTCTATTAATGTTCATCCTTCATCTGCTTATCATAATCATTACACATATTCACCCCATTTTCTAAACTATTCATTAACAGAATCCAATGTTCATGCAGATAAAAGTAATGATAAAGAAAAGCCCATTCGCACTGAAATAACAAAATGTTCTGAAGAGAATCCTAATTCTGTTCCAACACATTGGAACACAAATTTATTAGAAGCAGATTCTAATAACTTTTTATCTGTTAGCAATAATTTTCTGGCTGTATCATCTCCAGGTTCTACATCTGATAGTTCAGGTTCAAGTTCCATTTCTGGTGCAGATTGGAATAAACACTCAAAAGGATCACAGAAGGTTTCAGTGTCTCAGGCTGAAGTTCCATCAGAAATAGATATTCCAGTCACTGTAAATTCAACAGTTTTACCAAGTCCAAAGAAAACTCAGTCCCATTATGAATCATCCCATAGTCCAATTCCTAAATGGGAAATGCATACCAAAGTCAACCAAATTAATCATTATGAAGAAACTGGAGTACAGTCTTGCAGTCAGTCCATGTCCAGTTCTGTTCCTCGCTGGGCTGAAAAAGCAGGGGATATTAAATATATTGATGACGACACAGATGATACTTTAATAGAAAAAAATTTGCAACAATCTTTGCCCACAAAATTGTTAGGAAATCATCGGAATCGTAATGTAAGGCATCTACATAACACAGATACTACTAGTGTTAAAGATAAAAATGTGTTTCTTAGGGATAAGCATCACACATCAAAGTTGAAGACATCTGACTTTAACAAATCTGATCACAAATTACAAGCACCTCAATTAGCTAGTAATAGTTTGGATGTTGACGAACATTTTTATTTTTGTGGAAGAGATGAAACTTCAAGTAATAGTTACAATGAGAATACAGAGACAAAATCAAATCTTTTACAGAATGGCAGCAATGATAGCATTAATATTCCAGTGATTGAAGCAGAAAATGTTCTTAATGATACTGGTGTTTCAGAACAAAGCACTAATTTGCGATCTGCTAATTCTAGTCCTGAGACTCGTAAAAAACAAAACGGATTTAGTCTCTCAATTCCATTTCGTTTTAAAGAACACCGAGCCAGTTTGCCTCAAGCAGAGGATTTACTTGATTCTTCTCGTCCATTATCACCAACAAGCAAGAGTATACCTTCATCTCCTGTTACAAAACGTAAAAATCAAACTCAAAGACGTGGATTACTTTATAGTCCATTATTATTGCGTAAAGTACGAAGGCAGCATTTGGTAGAAAGTTCTGATGAAGAAGGTACAAGTGACGATTCTCGAAGTGAAGAATTCAAAGACTTGGAAAGTTTCCAAAAAGCATACATTCGTAAAAAGGTTAGTTTAAAATTTTTAATAGAATTACTTGAAAAAATTGTGATTTAAATTTTATAGAAAGTTGTTTTGAATTCAATTTCAATCAATAATTTAAATGCATTTGTGTTTTTAAATTTTTACATGGATTTCTCTGGAAAAATGTGTGTTAAAAGTAATTGTATTCTAATTTTAAAATAAAGCTGTAAAGACATTTTAATTATTATTAGATAAACTACAATACAAAAATTTATTTTATATATTTTATTTTCAATGGTCTGGCCAGCCATATGTGGGCATGCATTGTCATGCAATAACACTTTTTTTGACGATAGGCTTTGATGTTGTAAACCTCCAATGAATTTCAGCCCCTGTCACCTCTTCTAACCAGAGAAATTGGATCACTGCTTCTTGTTTCTCCTTAGAACACTGCTAGCAGAGCAGCAAAGTTTACACTGAAACAGAAACAAGAAAAATGATGCTATCAAGGTCAAACTTTAATAACATAACCATAGTAGAATAAACATTAAAGATGTGCAGAAGACAGTGTGACAAACCTAACAATGTGTTATGGTGAAAGTACAGATAATTTTTGACTTTTCTACATACTTAAAAAAATAATATATAATATTTTTAAATAAGTTAAATAATAATGTAATAATTTAAAATTGATTTTAAATTTAATAGTTGAGAAAATGGAGAAGTAGAAGTACACCAGAAGGATCAAATAATGCACCTTCCTACCGTGAATTTGTACTTCACAACAAAGCACCATTATGGAATGAAGTAGGACAGGTTTATCAACTTGATTTCAGTGGAAGAGTAACACAGGAATCGGCTAAGAATTTTCAAATTGAATTCCATGGCAGACAGGTATAAAAAAGTTTGAAATATTCAAATAAAATTTTTATTTAGATTTGTATATGCATTTTTTCCCTTCTGCAGGTGATGCAATTTGGAAAAATTGATACAAATGTTTACACATTAGACTTTCAGTACCCATTTAGTGCACTTCAAGCATTTGCAGTAGCACTTGCAAATGTAACTCAGCGTCTGAAATGAAGATTCCATCCAGTCCAATGAAAAGATCTAGAATTACCTGACTCTCAGTAAAGGAGAATTTGAAAATAAAAAAACAAATATACTTATAAAATTTATTTCTTTTAAATTGATAATGTTTCTAAGAAATTGATTTAATTTAGATATTTATCAGAAGATATATTCTGGTTTCAGAGCTGTATGTACAGCAGAAATGTAGATAAAAATGAATCATTTGTACAGTATGACAGAATTGGATATTTAACATTATATATATACACACACACAATATATATATATAATATATACATATATATTTTTTTTATTTATTTACTTATTTTTAATTTTTTGCTGGAAAATGTAGCTCAAACTTTTGAAACCATCCTGTTGTTGTAAATGAGATTATGTTTTTACTGTGTTGTTAAATCAATGTATCAAGTGTTGTGATAGCTTATTGATTGTGCATGTTATAAATGGCAATACTCATGTAAATGTTATATTCCATTGCCTTGGAGGATTGGACACAACATTGAATTTCAGGAATGTATTATTATATCATATTATTAAATATTATATGGATTTTTAATCTTAGTAGAAATCACAACCATTTACTAAGACTTGTCATAAATGTCTTCATACAAATGTTATTCTAACTTTGATTTAATGAGTTGATTTGTAAATGTAATTTCTAGTTATAAGATAAAAAATATTTTGTTTTATTTATATATATCGCAAAATACATTGTAATATATATATATAAATATACATTTAGAAACGAGATTATATATATATATTATATTTAACTAATTATTAAACTTCATTGTATATAAACATGTTATATTATAAAGCATGTATAGTTTGTTAAACTATTACTATTTATTATTGTTAAGTACTGTATATTGTATAATGATCTNTAAATATACATTTAGAAACGAGATTATATATATATATTATATTTAACTAATTATTAAACTTCATTGTATATAAACATGTTATATTATAAAGCATGTATAGTTTGTTAAACTATTACTATTTATTATTGTTAAGTACTGTATATTGTATAATGATCTCTCTTGGTTTAATTAGAAGAGATCCATTTATATAAATTAGTGTAAGAAACAAATTAGTAAGTTAAATATTAACATATTAGATTAACTTAAATAGTACAATTGTTTCTTAATATCCCATATAAAATTTAGACAATCACATTTTAATATTTTCAGATTTTTCTTATTTCATTCTTGTAGATATTCTAATATTTATTACAAAAAACTTCTCTCTTTTACTGTGTGAATGAAGATGAGTTATCCGAATTATCTTGGAATAAACACTCAAAAGGATCACAGAAGGTTTCAGTGTCTCAGGCTGAAGTTCCATCAGAAATAGATATTCCAGTCACTGTAAATTCAACAGTTTTACCAAGTCCAAAGAAAACTCAGTCCCATTATGAATCATCCCATAGTCCAATTCCTAAATGGGAAATGCATACCAAAGTCAACCAAATTAATCATTATGAAGAAACTGGAGTACAGTCTTGCAGTCAGTCCATGTCCAATTCTGTTCCTCGCTGGGCTGAAAAAGCAGGGGATATTAAATATATTGATGACGACACAGATGATACTTTAATAGAAAAAAATTTGCAACAATCTTTGCCCACAAAATTGTTAGGAAATCATCGGAATCGTAATGTAAGGCATCTACATAACACAGATACTACTAGTGTTAAAGATAAAAATGTGTTTCTTAGGGATAAGCATCACACATCAAAGTTGAAGACATCTGACTTTAACAAATCTGATCACAAATTACAAGCACCTCAATTAGCTAGTAATAGTTTGGATGTTGACGAACATTTTTATTTTTGTGGAAGAGATGAAACTTCAAGTAATAGTTACAATGAGAATACAGAGACAAAATCAAATCTTTTACAGAATGGCAGCAATGATAGCATTAATATTCCAGTGATTGAAGCAGAAAATGTTCTTAATGATACTGGTGTTTCAGAACAAAGCACTAATTTGCGATCTGCTAATTCTAGTCCTGAGACTCGTAAAAAACAAAACGGATTTAGTCTCTCAATTCCATTTCGTTTTAAAGAACACCGAGCCAGTTTGCCTCAAGCAGAGGATTTACTTGATTCTTCTCGTCCATTATCACCAACAAGCAAGAGTATACCTTCATCTCCTGTTACAAAACGTAAAAATCAAACTCAAAGACGTGGATTACTTTATAGTCCATTATTATTGCGTAAAGTACGAAGGCAGCATTTGGTAGAAAGTTCTGATGAAGAAGGTACAAGTGACGATTCTCGAAGTGAAGAATTCAAAGACTTGGAAAGTTTCCAAAAAGCATACATTCGTAAAAAGGTTAGTTTAAAATTTTTAATAGAATTACTTGAAAAAATTGTGATTTAAATTTTATAGAAAGTTGTTTTGAATTCAATTTCAATCAATAATTTAAATGCATTTGTGTTTTTAAATTTTTACATGGATTTCTCTGGAAAAATGTGTGTTAAAAGTAATTGTATTCTAATTTTAAAATAAAGCTGTAAAGACATTTTAATTATTATTAGATAAACTACAATACAAAAATTTATTTTATATATTTTATTTTCAATGGTCTGGCCAGCCATATGTGGGCATGCATTGTCATGCAATAACACTTTTTTTGACGATAGGCTTTGATGTTGTAAACCTCCAATGAATTTCAGCCCCTGTCACCTCTTCTAAGCAGAGAAATTGGATCACTGCTTCTTGTTTCTCCTTAGAACACTGCTAGCAGAGCAGCAAAGTTTACACTGAAACAGAAACAAGAAAAATGATGCTATCAAGGTCAAACTTTAATAACATAACCATAGTAGAATAAACATTAAAGATGTGCAGAAGACAGTGTGACAAACCTAACAATGTGTTATGGTGAAAGTACAGATAATTTTTGACTTTTCTACATACTTAAAAAAATAATATATAATATTTTTAAATAAGTTAAATAATAATGTAATAATTTAAAATTGATTTTAAATTTAATAGTTGAGAAAATGGAGAAGTAGAAGTACACCAGAAGGATCAAATAATGCACCTTCCTACCGTGAATTTGTACTTCACAACAAAGCACCATTATGGAATGAAGTAGGACAGGTTTATCAACTTGATTTCAGTGGAAGAGTAACACAGGAATCGGCTAAGAATTTTCAAATTGAATTCCATGGCAGACAGGTATAAAAAAGTTTGAAATATTCAAATAAAATTTTTATTTAGATTTGTATATGCATTTTTTCCCTTCTGCAGGTGATGCAATTTGGAAAAATTGATACAAATGTTTACACATTAGACTTTCAGTACCCATTTAGTGCACTTCAAGCATTTGCAGTAGCACTTGCAAATGTAACTCAGCGTCTGAAATGAAGATTCCATCCAGTCCAATGAAAAGATCTAGAATTACCTGACTCTCAGTAAAGGAGAATTTGAAAATAAAAAAACAAATATACTTATAAAATTTATTTCTTTTAAATTGATAATGTTTCTAAGAAATTGATTTAATTTAGATATTTATCAGAAGATATATTCTGGTTTCAGAGCTGTATGTACAGCAGAAATGTAGATAAAAATGAATCATTTGTACAGTATGACAGAATTGGATATTTAACATTATATATATACACACACACAATATATATATATAATATATACATATATATTTTTTTTATTTATTTACTTATTTTTAATTTTTTGCTGGAAAATGTAGCTCAAACTTTTGAAACCATCCTGTTGTTGTAAATGAGATTATGTTTTTACTGTGTTGTTAAATCAATGTATCAAGTGTTGTGATAGCTTATTGATTGTGCATGTTATAAATGGCAATACTCATGTAAATGTTATATTCCATTGCCTTGGAGGATTGGACACAACATTGAATTTCAGGAATGTATTATTATATCATATTATTAAATATTATATGGATTTTTAATCTTAGTAGAAATCACAACCATTTACTAAGACTTGTCATAAATGTCTTCATACAAATGTTATTCTAACTTTGATTTAATGAGTTGATTTGTAAATGTAATTTCTAGTTATAAGATAAAAAATATTTTGTTTTATTTATATATATCGCAAAATACATTGTAATATATATATATAAATATACATTTAGAAACGAGATTATATATATATATTATATTTAACTAATTATTAAACTTCATTGTATATAAACATGTTATATTATAAAGCATGTATAGTTTGTTAAACTATTACTATTTATTATTGTTAAGTACTGTATATTGTATAATGATCTCTCTTGGTTTAATTAGAAGAGATCCATTTATATAAATTAGTGTAAGAAACAAATTAGTAAGTTAAATATTAACATATTAGATTAACTTAAATAGTACAATTGTTTCTTAATATCCCATATAAAATTTAGACAATCACATTTTAATATTTTCAGATTTTTCTTATTTCATTCTTGTAGATATTCTAATATTTATTACAAAAAACTTCTCTCTTTTACTGTGTGAATGAAGATGAGTTATCCGAATTATCTTGGTGCTGTTATTTAATTCTTATTTATATAAAATATATTTACATTAATTATATAATTAACTTTTGTAATTGTGATTACTTATTTAATTAAAAAGGAATTTTATTAGGAAATTAAAGATCAATAACAATAAAAATTATATTTGCAAAATATAAATATTTTTGATCTCTTGTCAGATCATCATTTTAATTTTTCAGTGAATTGCCAAGTAGAATGTACAGTATAAATAATAAATGTTAAACGTGTTTCAAAATTCAATTTTTGGACAAACCAAACACATTTTACAACGAAATACATTGCAAATATAAATTTTATTAATATAAAATTAGTTTATTGATCTTAGAAACTAGTAGCTGTTTCTGAATTATTTTAAATTTTATTTGAAGCAGTAATCATACAGAAAAATTAACAAAGTAACTAAATTTAAACTTTTAAAGCAATTTGATTACATGTGACTGTTTGATTTAAAATATAAATTTTATTGTATTTTATATAAGAACAAAAAGAAAATATTTTCAAATATGTAAGCTATAATCTGCAATTTGTGAATTGTTATCAGATTTTAACCTATGAACACGTTTTTAAAATTAATTATTTCTAGTTTATTTTAATTTGTTAAAAGATATTTTATTTATTTTGATCATTTAGGATTCTGAATACTTATATTTATAAACTATATTGAAAAATCATTTTGATTAATGAATCAAAAATTAATTTATTTAACTTTTAAATTATAAATTTTATAAAATGTAATTTAAAACTAAAAAAGCTAATTGAAATGCAATTACAGTATTTTCTCCAACAAACTTAATATTTCTGATTGGACAGTTTAGATATTTGTTATAATCCTGAATTTAAAAAATTATTTTAAATGTTTATAATTTTGTTATTAAATTATAGAATATTTATAATGTTACATTAAAGGTTTTTAATATCATCACTAATCTAATTTTATTCAAATTACTTTGATTTGATTCCAGAATGTTCATTATATTCTAATTTCATTACATTATTTTTTATTATATCAGTAAAAATGTATCATTTAATATCAAGTAGATTAAAAAAACTGAAGATCTGATAAAAATTTCACTTTATGATACAATAAAATTATTAATTTGTATTATATTATTAAAATTGTCAAAAATCTTCATTTATTATTCATAAAATTATTTTTCTGATATTTTAATAACAAGTAGAGAGATTTTCCTAAATATTTAAAATAGATTCTTACTTTAAATTAACCATTTAGAACTTTTATATAGTTTTTAAGTTTGTTATTTTATATTATTCTGGCTTAAAAGTTTAAAAATATATATATATTTATAAACATTTTATTATTAAAAATTTAAACAGACAATAATTCTATTTTTTGAAGTGAGTTTGATAAAGATTTTTTAACTGAAAAATAATGAAAAAAGAAACATTTGGCATTGAAACAGTTAATCTGCTTGATATTTTTAATATAAATTTTCAAGTTAATTTTTTTAACATCAGTTCAGCATATACTTGTGTATGTATATTTTAACATGATTATTTTATGAAAAGAACATTCTTTTATATAACATATTTGAGCATAAATGATTATTAGAATTTACTATATATAATTTTTCTATTTTATTCAATACAACATAGAAAAATATTTCATAAAATTATAAAATTTTAATGTAATTTATTTGTAAACAGCTTGCATTGTGTGTTCATGTGTGTCTGTCTGGGTGTGCGACTGTGTATGTCAAAGTAGGAAAGCCTTACTGTCTTGCTCCATGTCTTTATTCCTACTGATATTTTTAAACAATTACATCAGTGGTGGTCAAACTATAGCTTGAATAATATAAAATTATACAAAACGTAGTAAATTAAAGAAAATTTTATGATTTTGTTCTTATAAGATATCTGGAATTTAGATAATTCAAGTGTTTGACCACTCCTGATAAATATATATATGTATTTTGATCTCAAATCAAATGTTTTTCTACATGCATATTTTAGAAAATTGAATATTATTTAATTATATATTGTACACAGTTATACACATAAGTACTCAATAGTTGGATATTATAAAAAGTAAAATAATTATTTACTTAGTTTATGAGCAAAAAGTGCAACAGGAATGTCATCAGCAATAATATAATGATAAGCTGATCTACCGAATACTTCATGGGGAAGATGACCAGTAATTGTCGAGAGCCTAAAAAAGAATATGACAAAAAATTACATCTAAGTCAAAAACATTTCAAAAATTTTAAAATTATTTACATTCATAATTGAATAACCAAATAGAAATGAATAATAATTTTTTCTTTACAAGATAAACGAGAAAGNTATTGAACTAACAATCAAGATTGACTTCCCAAGTTTCAGATAATTTAATTGATTGGCATTATATTTTTTAAAAATCTTATTATCATCAGATCCTACAAATTCCATTATGAAATGCTGTGAAAGCAAAGTTTAGACAAAAAAATAATTGGTAATGATGTAAATAAATAATATTATGATATGCAATAATGATGTAATTATAATGTTAGAATAACTAAATTTTTTTCTGTTTTTATATTAGAATGTCAATTGATATCAATGTTGTTATTGCAGTTCCTACTAGACGATGACATTGCAGTATATTCATATCATCATCACGTGTTTTTTTTACACATAAAATATAATTGTAAATCTAAATTATTAGCATTTTGAGCTATATATGAGATTAAATATAGCTTAAAAATATCCAACAGGTTTATGATTAATTACTTTGGACTTCAGTTATGTTGTTTATACATAAAATACAATTTCTTTGTTACGTAGAATAAAGCTTTTAAAGATTATCTCACCAAACTTTAAAAATTTCTTGGAATATTGCATCCAATGAATAATTTATCATTAAAACATTAATTTTTTTCTGAAAGAATTAGCCTGAAAAGTTAATCATCATTAATATATGAAGTATGTGATGTTATAAGGAGTTGGTTTCATCAATGTGCAAAGACAAACTATTAACCAGACTTCACAAATCTTTCTGTATTTGCATATGCAATATGTTTATTGTAAATATTATTGTAAAAAAATTTGTCGTGTAACTATAATCAAAATTATTTCTTAAATATAAATATTTGTAATAAACTTTGCAATGATTGGAATTAGTTCAAGCATCATTTAGTGGCATTTCAAATATAAAAACTGAATTTTTAATAGGGTGATATGAACATTGCCCACAGTCAAATTAAATGTTAAATAAATTTATTTTAAAGTTATTTCAAATAAATTGATCAATGTACATGAGAGTAATTAACCCAAGAAATGCTAGCTATATTTATTTTTGAATATATATATATATATATATACACACACACACACAAATTTCTGTATTAATTTTACTAATATAAAATATTTAATATTGTAAAAGTTTACAGTTTATTTAAATTTGTGTACTCTGGAGTGAATTCAGTTTTGTACATCTGTAGAATTTTTTTGTAAACAAAAAGTCCATGTGATAATGAACTTTCCTAATAAGTCTGACTATTTTCATAATCATTTATCCAATCACGTAAATATGATTTGCGTGGTCATTTTCTAGTACTAGTCATTAGAATTTAAAATATTAGCTAAATTTTAGTAGATTTGGACGACAATTGTTGCTTTTGTAGTAATTCATCTATTTGCAAATTTGTTAATACTGTTAATGGTGAAATGTTACTTCGTAGCAATTATTTATTACGTTCGATAGTTTAAATATTTATAATTAGGAAAAATACGCATACCAATCCTCCAAAGCCTGGAAATGTATGATATTTTTTGATGTGCATTGTTTACTTGTTGTTTTTTTAATATAATGGGCTGAGATGGTTGGTTTATTTTATCTTGATTGATGATATTAAGTGCATAGAATGTACTATGCAGCTCAACTTAAAACTGTCAATGCTATCAAAACCTACCTCTTATTTTAAAATGTTTTGTTTATTTTATCTGTTGATTATTGTTTTTGAATAAAATTTAAAAAAGTCAATTAAATTATAGAACTATACAGTTCATTCTAGATGTAACTGTACATCATTTGTAAATAGCACATTGCTGTTTACAATTCTTTATGAAATAAAATTTTAAGGAAATGTTGATGTCTTATCTTTTACTAGAATATAAGTTTATAAAATATTTTTAAACACATGACTCTGTACATACTAAAGAGAATTTAAAATTTTCAGGTATAAAACATTGTCAAAAAATTGAATTATAAATTTAAAACATCCAAAATTAGTAAGTTAATTTGAAAATATCAACTTTTTTTTTAATATCAAATGCATGCAATCATATATCCTTAACTATAGTTTTGCAATTATATAGTTTATATCAAAAATTGGATAAAATTAAAATTTATGAAATTTATTATAATGTAATAACTTATTTTTGATTATATCAACAAATTTCCTAATTTTCTTATTACCCACAGAGACTTTGATTTTACCAACTGTACCATGTTTTTGGAATGTGACCTCCTTAATGGCGAGGGACACCTATATTAACTAATTGAAATTTCATAAGATTTCTATTATAATCGCACAAATTTTTTAAATTAAAGTTGAAAATATTAGACTGCAGATCTAAATCATCGAGGAAAAGTTTAACTGTTGTTGAGATATATTACTGTATTAATGCATTCACCGAATTGGTATTAAGAGGTATTTTCTATTATTATTGTTTTGGTCTAGCCAAAACAATAATATGGGGGTGACTGAGGAGTGAGAATGGGATCTGATATTTTCACAAATTTTTGAAATGTTTCAGAAATTTTATTTTAACAATGTATATTTCAAAAAGATCAGTACCCATAAATGAACAGAATACATAGATTCTTTTACTGAGTGAGATTATTCAAATAATTTCAGTAATTATTTCAAATCAGTAAATACAAAGCAAATACAGTGTATCNAAATACAATTTCTTTGTTACGTAGAATAAAGCTTTTAAAGATTATCTCACCAAACTTTAAAAATTTCTTGGAATATTGCATCCAATGAATAATTTATCATTAAAACATTAATTTTTTTCTGAAAGAATTAGCCTGAAAAGTTAATCATCATTAATATATGAAGTATGTGATGTTATAAGGAGTTGGTTTCATCAATGTGCAAAGACAAACTATTAACCAGACTTCACAAATCTTTCTGTATTTGCATATGCAATATGTTTATTGTAAATATTATTGTAAAAAAATTTGTCGTGTAACTATAATCAAAATTATTTCTTAAATATAAATATTTGTAATAAACTTTGCAATGATTGGAATTAGTTCAAGCATCATTTAGTGGCATTTCAAATATAAAAACTGAATTTTTAATAGGGTGATATGAACATTGCCCACAGTCAAATTAAATGTTAAATAAATTTGACTGTATGCATCAATAGTAGATTTATTGTAATAATTGTTTATTAATTTAATATACAATGGCAATGTCAGGAAAGCAATTGCTACCCCCAACAAAATACATTGAAAATATAAATTTTTATTAATGTAATAATTTGTTTATTGATCTTAGAATTAGTAGCTGTTTTTCTGAATTATTTGAAATTTTACAAGTATGTAGAAATGTTTAATTTATCAGAATTATAACTGTAAACATCAGAAATCAAACTGTCATTAAAGGACAATCAAAATTACAATTAAAGAAATAATAATCCAAATATTATAAACATGTAAAACAAAGCTTACCCAAATGTTATTTACCAGACATTTTCATTGTTTATTTAAAAACTGTTTACTATTGATCTGGTGATAGTTATCCACCAAGTTTTAGATATCTAATGAGCAATAGAATTCAACATTTTCAAAATATCATAATTGTATCTAAATGTATTTTCAATATTTGTTTGTATTCTAATGATTAATATATAATTAAAATAAATTTAACTGTTTTTTAAAAATATTTTCAGATAATTTAATACTTTATATATACAGAATGAGTCAGAAAGTTGGCTACATATTTGATGTGCTGATATAGATACTATTTGATTTACCAGAAACAGAATAATGTCATTTGCGAGCGAAGTGTTGAAAGTGATATTGAAATCACATTTCACAAGTCTCACAGCTTTCCAGTTATTTTTTAAACAGCTTTCCATGCTGCAACTCCAAATTTTGCTGTATGCTCAGTGCCATCTTGGACACTGATGTGAGCATTATTGATGTGTTTCAGGCACTTGACTTTTTAGAAAAAGTGACATCTTCAAATATCACTTATCATTTCCCAGTAAATCAAATAGTGTCAGCACACCATGAGATCAAACCTTTTTGACTTGCCTTGTGTTTAAAAGTTTAGTTTGTTATTCATACCTTAAATTATTCTAAATCTTATGTATTTATATATTTTGTATTATTGACATATGAAAAGTAAAATGAAATAGAAGTGATTCTCAAATAATATGTAATTTTTTAGAAGATAATAGCTATTTGATTATGTAGGATAATTGTTTATTGAACTAACAATCAAGATTGACTTCCCAAGTTTCAGATAATTTAATTGATTGGCATTATATTTTTTAAAAATCTTATTATCATCAGATCCTACAAATTCCATTATGAAATGCTGTGAAAGCAAAGTTTAGACAAAAAAATAATTGGTAATGATGTAAATAAATAATATTATGATATGCAATAATGATGTAATTATAATGTTAGAATAACTAAATTTTTTTCTGTTTTTATATTAGAATGTCAATTGATATCAATGTTGTTATTGCAGTTCCTACTAGACGATGACATTGCAGTATATTCATATCATCATCACGTGTTTTTTTTACACATAAAATATAATTGTAAATCTAAATTATTAGCATTTTGAGCTATATATGAGATTAAATATAGCTTAAAAATATCCAACAGGTTTATGATTAATTACTTTGGACTTCAGTTATGTTGTTTATACATAAAATACAATTTAAAAAGAGAATTCCTTATTTATTTATTTATTTATTGATCTGTAAATTGGTTATGTTATANAATGTAATTTGCACATACAAATGAAATCATTTACATTTCTCTTAAATTCCTAACAATTCTGAAAAGCAGTAAAATGTTGATGATATATACTTATATATATCACTTCTATTTTATTTAATTAGTATTGGATTATAATTATTTTGATACATAACAATCTAAAATGAAATTATAAATTATTTTGTCAAATAAACTATTATTTTATTTTGATTAGTAAAATAAATGAACAAATCTAATTGAAATTATTGTTCAACTTGAACTAGCCATAGAATTGACTATATTTGTTTGCTTTCCAGAAATGAAAAGGTTTGTCTGTTTTTCAGATTTGCAATGCTAGAAAAATGATCTTTCAATGAAAAATTTTTTATCTATCTGATTATTGTAATTGTAAAAAAATATACAACTGGATTTTTCTCATTTGTATTTGATAAGAATTAAACTCATTGTGGTGAGTAGGCAAATAGTTTTACAGTTTAACTGATCATTAATGCTTGTGGGTTGTTAAAATTGGTGGAATTGATTTGCCATTTAATACTTGACACATAATATTGAATGCAGTAGTTCCAGAAAATTTGCAGATCAGATTATACATTGAATGTAATCATATTTATTTTATTACAAATATAGTATAAATGTTCATAAAACATTGTTAAAATATTCATTTCAGTTTACCATACACTATTATTTTTATTAACTCACATAGAGTTCATCAGTAAAAAGAAATTTAAACTCATAAATGTAATTTAAATTCTTCATCATGTGANAATCAGTAAATACAAAGCAAATACAGTGTATCCCAAAAATATAGATAATCTATTTTATTTTTTTTTAAATATTAAAGCATTTTTTAACAATGCAAATGGTTATTATTATTTATTTATAGCAAAATACAACATTATATAATTGTGTACACAATATAACACAATTACATAGTGTTAAACACAAAATTCTTATTTTTTGATATTCCAAAAATATAGGTAAGTTTAATCTTTGAATAATTAGTTCATAACATAAACTGATGAAAATTGTTTTAATTTGAAATAGAACTGCTATTATGCTTCATGACTTCCAAAATGCAATTAGGCATTAATTTAATTAAATTTTGCAAGATTTCTGGATTGATTTGAAACCTGCATGCAATGATTTCTTGTTTAACCTCTGAAATGGTCATACAATGCTTGTTATTAGCACAAATTTTTTGAATAAGAATGCCCCACAAGTTTTCAATTGAATTAATGTCTGTGCTTCTTGCCAGGCAATTCATTACTTGAATATTGTGATCTTAGAGCCACTTATTTGTTGAATGTGTACAATGAATACTGGCTTTGTCCTGTTTGAAAAATCCAATCAGGTCTTCTAATTTCTTATCCAATAGTTAATAAATTATTTTTTAGTAGTACTTGATAACTTCGATGTCTGTCTACCAGTTAAAATCACTAAACCTGATAATCCATTAAATCCAACATAGTTCCCATACCATAACAGAACTACAACCCTATGATCTGCTGAAAAACTGCATTCTCTTAATATCATGTCAGTAATGAACTCGTTGAAATTAAATTTCTTTTCATCACTGAAAAGGACAAAATCATTGGTCATTCCACTGCATGAGATTTTTAGCCCACTGCATTCTTGCCAATTAACGTTTTGTTAGTGATGGTTTTTTTCATCAAGGTAGCAAATTTCATATATGGAGCTGCTGAAATTCTTTGATGAACAGTGCTTTTTGATATTTTTAAACCACTTTCACACAAAATTTGACAAACTGATTTATCCTGTTGTGATGCAAAGCACACAATTCAATTATCATCCCTGTGAGATCTAATTTTGAGTCTTTCTGATCAACGTCTAGAAGGTATTGGTGATGATTTTCTCAAAATTTTATAAACTTCAGGAGAAATCTGTTCATTAAAACAGCAATTTCCTTGACACTATAGCCTTCTGTTTTCAATTTCCATATTCATGCAATTTCTTTCATACTCTCTTCCATGTGGCATTTTGGAAAGTTTTGAAATTATTACTCGACAACAAAGTAAAAGTGATATGTGGTGTTATATATTTTTATTTTTGTAATTTTAAGTTTCTTATGCTTCAAATATTGCAATTTTGTATTATTTATACTTTTGGGAGAGCCAAAAAATATATTTTTGTTGTTAAATTATTAATATAATAATCTTTAATTTTGAAATTATCAAAAATCGGTGTAATTTGCACATACAAATGAAATCATTTACATTTCTCTTAAATTCCTAACAATTCTGAAAAGCAGTAAAATGTTGATGATATATACTTATATATATCACTTCTATTTTATTTAATTAGTATTGGATTATAATTATTTTGATACATAACAATCTAAAATGAAATTATAAATTATTTTGTCAAATAAACTATTATTTTATTTTGATTAGTAAAATAAATGAACAAATCTAATTGAAATTATTGTTCAACTTGAACTAGCCATAGAATTGACTATATTTGTTTGCTTTCCAGAAATGAAAAGGTTTGTCTGTTTTTCAGATTTGCAATGCTAGAAAAATGATCTTTCAATGAAAAATTTTTTATCTATCTGATTATTGTAATTGTAAAAAAATATACAACTGGATTTTTCTCATTTGTATTTGATAAGAATTAAACTCATTGTGGTGAGTAGGCAAATAGTTTTACAGTTTAACTGATCATTAATGCTTGTGGGTTGTTAAAATTGGTGGAATTGATTTGCCATTTAATACTTGACACATAATATTGAATGCAGTAGTTCCAGAAAATTTGCAGATCAGATTATACATTGAATGTAATCATATTTATTTTATTACAAATATAGTATAAATGTTCATAAAACATTGTTAAAATATTCATTTCAGTTTACCATACACTATTATTTTTATTAACTCACATAGAGTTCATCAGTAAAAAGAAATTTAAACTCATAAATGTAATTTAAATTCTTCATCATGTGAGAATGCATTAAATTTCAAAAGAAAATTTTGCTATAATAGCAAAATTTATAGCAAAATTTCTTATTATTTTTATTTTTTTATTCTATTATTATTTGCTTTTATTCTTCCCATCCTGTGGTTACTAAGAGGGCATTTTTATCAATGTCCTCAAGGGTGGCCAGATTGGGTCCAATATCCAGGTTAGTTTAAAAAAACGGAATGTTAGATTTATCAAGTAACAAAATTGCAATGATAAATAAATAATTTTAACAAAACATCTCTTTAAATAATATTTTTTTCAAATTTTTATTAAATCTATTTAATGTTACTTTCATTTAATTTTGGTTTCTAAGTGCTGTGCTAACATTAATAATACAGTAATAATATAATATAATTAATAATAATATATTATATCTTTAATAACATTAAAAAATATACTAAGAGTAATGATAGACACACACCAGCAATTGTGGATGAATTGTAAAATGAATACTTGAGCCTATGTCACTGAAAAATAAATACCTTTAATGAGATAATGTAAAAATAAATTTATTTACCTTTATTTTTACATTATCTCATTAAAATATTTTATTTTTCAGCAACATAGGCTGTTACAAACACTTGAGCCAAACTTCTAACTCCAACTGCTATCTGAAATTTTTGAAATTAAGGAAACTGTAATAAATTTTGTATAGATGAAATGGCACTTGTTTCATGCTTAATTAGCTTTATCCTATTTATAATTTGATTCACAGACCAAACCCATTTTTGAATTTGTATTTCTCAATTAAATTTTTATTATTCTGAATATATTATCTATTTTTGTAAAACTAGCTTAAAACAAAGGTAAGTGATGTGATAAAAAATATGATACAACAACAATATATTTGGCAATCTGCAATGAGTTAATATTGATTTAGAATTTTGGAATTACAGTATATTTCTGCTAAATATTTATTGGTAAATTAAGAGTAAAAAAAAATCAAAATTATAAATTCGAATTGTTTTGATATGTTAATTTAAATGATACTAAATATAGCACTTAATTTTTTAATGAAATATTTTTATTTGAATCAATATGATTTAAAATAATTTCATACTATCAGCTAATTATTAGAAATGTTAACATTGCTAAGAGGATGAAAGTGGACCTAGATCAAGGCTTCTTAAACTTTTTTTATTCACGACTCCAGTTATGATTGTAATTTTTTTCGTGACCCAAAAAATATAAAATAAAGATATATACAAATTTGCAAAAACAATAATGGTGTACTACCACAGTTCACTCTTGTGTTATGGAACAGAGACAACTGAATACACTGAAAAGTAACAACACTACACTAGTTCGCACTACAATCAGTGTTGTTGAATCATTGTTTTGCTGCACCAGAAGTGACACAAAGTGCAACTCACGAAACCTATGACACAAAGCATGCCATTTTCAAACTCTCACAAATTATTTTCAATATTTTGCATTAAAATCTCGTGACCCCATTTGGGGTTGCGAGATTTTAATGCAAAATATTGTTTAAGAAGCCCTGGCTTAGATGCAACAATGTTAAAGGTACAAAATTCAATGTTTTCAAGAACAAATGATGATACTTGCAGATTTTTGGAAAAGAAAATCTTCCTGAGGTGCTTAAAACTTTGTGCATAGTACTAATAACTGATAGTATACTTATACATAATTTCTTTAATTAGAAATTTAGTTTTTAGTTATGAAATCACAATTATTTTCTAGAAGTTTATTAATTTATATAAGCTTAATACTGTTTTAAACGAAAAAAATTTATTACATAAAAAAAGAAACTTGAAGATTCTTTGTATTCTGCTAGATCTAATTTCTAATAATAATTTCATCTGAAGGCTGAATTTATTAAAAATTTCTTTAATAGTTATAATACAAATTATTCAATTCAAATTGCTTTTCTTGTTGTGATATTCTGAGAAAAATAGCTCAAGTTGAATTTATATTTGAACAATTTTCTTAAAATGCATCATACAAATTATGCTACAATAATAATTTTATATATTTTATTATTTCTTTTATGGAAAAAGTTCTCATATAGTGACGAATTTCACTTTATAATTATATGTTACACCTGTGTAGTTAACTTACTGAATTAATCAATGCATCTTTAACAGTAAATGAGATTAAAGGAACACTAACATCTTCATCTTCAGGCATAGATGGATGAAAATGGAATACTAGTGTCAGTTAGAAAAGATGACAAGATAGAGTAAACAAGCTCTATTACTAGCTAGTTGACTGAGTAAAAAAATATTAGCTTTCCTTCAACTTCATCCACTGTTAAAGGTGTATTGATTTAGTATCTATTGTACTTCATCTTAATGTAGTGATATTCAATAATAATAAATCTATATCATCATAGATTTAATAAATTTTATATTCATTCACTAAAAACTTAATTTAAAAAAATATAATTAAAGGCACAAATTACACAAATTAATTTTATTCAAAGCTATTTACAACATAATAAAATACATTCATTATTTTCACTACAATAATTTTCAGTTGTTATTTGAAGTCCATTTGTCAGATCCTTTAATACGTTTGGCAAAAATTGGCTCCATTAAATATGAAAGTACATTAGAAAATGCAAAAACACAAGAAAGAGTCATTATGATGATCAAAATAATTCTCCATATAAACAAAGAATCATATATTCGAATATCCGATCTTGAATCGTACGTGGGTGGTTCTCGAGGAATCCAGATCAGCAATGTGGTTACAAAAGAAGAAGCGACAAAAGCAGAGGTTGCAATATAACTGAAAAATTAATAAAATTTAAAAAATATATAAAAGAATATTTCAATATAACATATAAAAATGCAGAAAATAAAAATTTAATTGTTTTTAAGTTAAATAAATCAAGGAATTAATTAAATATAATTAAAACTTTGAAGGAAATTTTGTTTTGAATAATAAAGCATCTTTGTGAGTGCAATTAAAAATTTCTTATATATTTTTTACTAATGATTGGTTTTTCTGTCATAGTTTATTGTTTTTTTTAAGTAAAATTGTAGATTTTAGTTCAGAATCACTATTAAGACTTCGAAATTAGTATGTTAAATCTCAAAAATGTATTATTATGAGGGGAAGTCAGTAAATAGGTCACAAACTAATATGTAATAGTTAAAAATGACAGTTAGTTAATAATTAGCAAATAGCTAAATTAGCCAGGAAGAAATTGAACAACCAGACTGGAAACTTCTTGAACAGCCTTAAAGCCCTAGATGATCACCTGTTTGTTTCGGAGGTGATTTTTAGTAGCACAAACATTCCACAAGTGAAAAAGTGATTGAACATGAAATGCATATGTGGCTTAGGCAGCAGATCCAAGACTTATACAGAAGCTTTGATAAAGTGTTGGAATATGTGTGTTAATAATTATGAGGATTAAGTTGAGAATTTAGAGAACTTGTAAATATGATAATAAATGGTTTCACATTTGTATTGTATTAAGTTTTTTTTTAAATATCTATATATACTCTATTTACTGATTTTTTCCTTATTAAAAATTTGTATATAAGCATTTCTATATATTTGAAATAAATATAGGCACATATTATTAATACAGTATTACAGAAATCTGTCATTTGTTTATTTCCTTTACATTTACATATTTCAGTATACTTAAAATATAATAAAAATATTTGATTGATATTAGAATCCAAGATGTGCTGTCATTATTGTATTGATATCAAGGATGGGCTTGAAAGTAAATAGGGTTTAATGAAAATCTTCCAAGACGAAAGATAGAGATAGCTATATGTGTTTGAGAAATATTAGAATCTTAATCTTAACAGAATATAATAATAATATATTTTTATCTTAATAATAATCCTCAATTCTTGAAATTGGTTTAGAAATAATTTAAGCTTATATAATAAAATAAGTGTACAGAGTAGCCATAAAACCTCTATGCATAAGATGATGTACTTGATTATTTATTGGGCAGCAATTTGAAAAAATAGTAGACCTATAAATTCCCACAGTCCTTCCTTAATCTCGAGAACAGAGTTAGATAGACAAAAGCCAAGATTACATATGGAAAGCTTAAGGATAGGAGGTTCTATATGCAAACTGGAAGTCATATTATTTTAATTCAAAAAATTTTCCCTGAAAGGAATTAGATGATTGGCATGACTCAATTTCTTAAGGAAAAGTATGATATACAGGGGCAAGACAGTGCTAATTTGAAGATGGAGAGCATATATTTTAAATTAAATAAATTAAAAAATATGATTGTCACAATGCCAGGCTGCAATTTTTAATGTCAGAATAAAATAATTGCTCTCTTATTTTACAGTTACATTTTTTTGTAACATTTCAGTATAATAGACTATATACAATATAATCTGTCCAATTCTCATTGGAGAATCCATTTGTCCTAATGTTCAAAACTAATCTCTGTTTAAGTAGCCGACATGGATTTGATGCAGCATCAGCTGATAATGAGCAAACTCGGTATTCTACCCCCTAAATTCGTCTTTCCCAATCTTTCTTCTGGTGTCGCTGTCTTCACATTGGCAACTTACTGAAAGTTGCTGCATGTTGGGCAATTAGTTTGCTGACAATGTCAGATCTTGTGGATCTGTGACTTGCAAACTTCCAACAAAAGATGCAACCTCCATGCAAAGTCAAGACTTAATAACTTATGGCAATTCGCTTTGAGCAATTGAGGACCATTCAAGTATACATCAGCAGTAGCGGGAGAATATGTAGATAATTTCTAATTAACATACATGGGTTCTTTATGGCCAGTCTGTATAAAAATAATGAAATAACGAAAACTTTAAATGTCATTGATGAAAAAGGCAATAATAGTGTTTTTAATACGAAATTTCAGGGGGAAAGTATAGAAATGGGCAAATCAAAATATATTATTTAAAAATTTTCCCTATTTCAGATAAAATATCCCTATTAGTTAGGGAGAAATCCCTACATCTGGCAACGTGAATTTACATACCCGAATCCTTTGGTCTTGGCTACTATTATACAGCTAGCGATTGTAAGAGTCCACATTAAAATCAAAATAAATAATCCGATACCAATTCCTAAAATCAGTGCCATCGATTTCTTTCTCTGCAATACAAAGATATTTTTATAATTACATTAAAATATACTGTCTATATTAACATTTTTCTTTTCGAAAAAAGGTGGCGCTGCTAAAACATTCCAGATTTTCACTGCCGTGTGGCAGTTGGCGGGTTTTTGGCTACAAAACAAGATGGTTGACGAAGCTACGAAGAGAACTTTGACTAGTTTACCGTTATTAAAAACGAAAGCTGGACCTAGAGATAAGGAACAGTGGCCATCTAGACTAAAAGAAGAATATCAAGCGTTGATTAAAGTAAGTATTGTATTAATTTTAACTTTAAACAAAATTGATGGCGTATTTCAAGGCCACGTGGCATTTAAAAGCCAAGCAACTTTATTTTCCATTCAACTTTTTATCACAAAAAATATACAAATATTGCATCTACAGTAATCTTATTGGTAATTATGGATGGCAGAATTTGTACAAAGAATTGAACGATTTTAACATATTTTATTTGGAATAGGTTTAACATATGGCTGCAGCTCTGATAAAGCCCCAACCACCTCATTCAGAGATACATTTTTACTAACAAATTACCTAAAAGTTCTTCCCTGAAACGTCTACCCAATTTGTATATGTAGGATATGTGTAAAATAACTGTGAAAGTTTACCTGACACGATTGTTTTTAGTACTCAGTATGACTCAATCGATTGACATTTGCAGAGTGATTGAGAACACACTGCAAATGTTGGCCCTGTCAAATGCATTAAAGTATATTGGCATCAATGGTTTCCACTGCTGCTATGATAGAACATTTCATATTTTATGCATTTCATTTCATATTTTTGGTGTAGCGTGGCAGGGGCGGCCCGCCCCGGGCGGCAAAATTTCACAATAAATAATAATATCTTGTAAAAATTTGAACCATTTCATTTCATATTTTTGTTGCACCTACAATTCGGACCGATTGAAATGAGCACGGAATTTTTCATTACTTATTCTGTGACGAAACTGAATTTTAGTCTTTTAAATTGAGATACCTAAATAAAGGGGCGGTGAAATTTTCCTCCGCCCCGGGCGGCTGACACCCATGCTATGCCACTGCAATAGAATTCATCATCTTTGGTAGATTCTGAAGGATAAGTGTGTAAATAAGATCTTTCACATACCCCACAAAAAAACTGGGGTTGCACTGGGTCGTGTCAGGAAACTAAGGAGGCTACTTCAAAGTTGATGATCACCAGCAGCATGACCAATCCATCAGTATGTCAATTATGTGTTTATGTGTTTTTTTTATTAATAAAATTGAAGACAGTCTGCCCAAAAAGGGATCACCATTTATTATTTCTGTGTTCCAGACAATACACATCGTTGGCAACTGACCTTTCCTTTTAGGCTACTTGTTGCCAGAAGTTTAAAAAGTCCTTTTAAAAAACACAAAATATATATCCAATTAAAATTACAAATAATTTCTAAAAAAAGGAACTGTGACATTCAGACATCTTTCTTGCATCCGTCATACCTTCGTTTGGGGTGATATTGCTTTTATCTACTAAAAACAAGTGCTGGAAACTCAATCTGACGAAAATTTACAGATATTTTTTTATTGTTGTTATAGCGAATTGACTCCATTTACTTGATTGGTAAAATCATGCATAAGTCACTCTGTTGATGTGCCAAAGTATGTTGATCCATGAGAGTACTACCATCAAAAGAAAGTTCTGTACAATTTTGAATTGGAAACAGCAGAGAATGTCTCACAAATGAGTGAAGATTCTTAGTATCCCAAATTCACATGTTGTGTTTGTTTACCTTACTGCTAAGATAGAATGCTGCTTCATCATTTAAATGCATCTTTCTATGAACCCATATTCCATTAGCTCTTGCAATGACTCAGAACTGTAGTCAGCCAAAAACTAGCCTAAAAGTACCACAAAAAAAAATTCACATAAAAAAATGAATTATGTAACAATAAAAACAAGACTTTTCTTTACTAGACATAACTGTTTACAAAATCTTTTTCCAAAATGGTAATGAGAAAAAAATGTGTGGAAAAATACTCTAAAAATTTCGCACATTTATTCTCCACTACTAAGGGGTAGCACCATACCTGACTATTCCATTGTTGAAAGGTTAAGATGGCCATAACATTTAAAATCCAACTGGGGAGATTCAAAATCAGTGAAAATGGGGTCTAAAACTGATGAATATTGCTTATTTTTTAAAATTTATTTATTTGAATAATTTGTTAGTAGTGATAACAAATTATTCAAATAAAGGAAGACACAGTTTCAGAATATATTACAATATTTATTTATTTATTGATCTGTAAATTGGTTATGTTATATTTGTGTGTTAATAAAATGGCTCTATTCAAAGATTGATTCTACAATGAAATACTAAAAACAGTCAAAATTGGGAAGATCTGGGAGGCAGTACTGAATGCAACAACTGTCATTGTGAAAAGGTTTGCCTACTTAATTTCAATGATCATTTCTAATGAATGTATGGCATAGAACAATACTCAAGTACACCTTTGCCATTCTCATTGGGTTTGTACACAGTCTTTTGAGACACACAAATTTGGTGTGTTTGTCTCAAGTGATCAGTGACACACGTGTATCACTAATAATGGAAATTAACCAATATGCAATGAGGATCATTTCTTCTTATTTCGATCATGTGATATTAGCATGGGTTACAGCAGTAAATCTTAAGTGGAGTGTCTATTTTATAAATATATTGTAATTATCATTTATACAGACATTATATTTGCTATAAACGATATTAAATGATACAGTTTTAAAATGAAAGTAATAATCTTGCCTATGTTTCAATAAAATAGGATTTAAGTAATATTCAATAATTGTCAATGAGTCATTCCTAATGAGAATTCCGTGAGGTTCAATATTGCATTTCTTGCTGATCATTTGTTAAGTTATGTGACATCACAACATACTCATTTTGCTTAATGACACTGCTCAGTATCACCCCTCCTGATCACCCTACTTTAGATAATGCAACTACTGGAGTTGATAAGGGTATACATTCAGACATTTCTTCAATAAGCTCCACACAGCTTTTACAGAAAACCATTTCTTGGCTGGCTCTGACCATAGACTTTTGTGGACTGTGCTAAATTGCTTCACCACCCTCATTAGACACCAAAGGATGGCAAGAAACTTTCCTCACAAATGCAACTGGTTCTGTTAAATTGATCATACCATCTGAAGATTGAGTTTTTGGCAGGGTGTACTTTACCATATTGGGTATGAAACTGCTGCTGGACACTATGTTACTAATATAAAATTTTAGGATGCAAAATGCTTTCTCCTGTCCAGTAGCTACCATGTTGCAACAGTGTCACCTGATATCTGATGGTAGAATGATGAACTAATGTAGTCATTTGAGGAAAACTATGATGTGTTTTGTTAGATTCCTGCTATGTTCAAAATCTCCACAGAACATTTTTTTTTTTTTTTGTTTTGTTTTGACTAGTCTGGTACTATATCACTTTTGGAACAGAATATTGTATAGCATTGCAATTGTATGACGTGAATATATTTTAACATAGATTTTCTTTATTTAACAAAAATATTTTATAACAGTCTTCTCAACTTATTAGAACGAGTAAATAAACTGCCACACAAAACCTTGGCGAAGTCCGAAAACATTTGGAAATTACATTAAAGTTCAATTACTGGTTAAAAAGGTTTTGTGTGTGATAGTTTATTTAAAAATATTTTATATATATATTTATAAATAATATAATGTTTTCATTTATTATATATATATATATATATATATTTTCCAAAATTAATTGTGTGTGTAATTTATGATACGTGAATTTATCATAAATTTATGGTATGTGAATTTTTTGTTTATGACAAAAATTACGTACCAAGATAAACGACTTCCAACCACTTAACACTGCGTTGAATAATAACAATCCACGAAAAACCTTTTTTTATGACTCGCATAACACTCGTAAAAAAAGGTTTTTCGTGGATTGTTATTAATTACGTACCATAAAATCATTTACATCAAATGAAATTTTCTGTTGCGGTATTCAGTTGTATGTATGAGTTATAAAGTCATAAAAGAAAAAATTAACTAAACTTTCTCTCAGCTTCATTGTGTGTATGTAGCTTTATATATAATCACTATAAACTTTAACCCATAAATTTACCAATTTCTAATTGTTAGTTCAATCTTTTTGGTTGCAAATTTTGCTGGTAAAACATTGTGGGGACAGGAAAACCTTGTTAATATGGGAGTCTTTGTTCATTACATCAAATGTTGTCCGTGTAACCCTCCCACACTTGATATACCAGGGTTATGGGTTGTGCTATTCAACTTTCTAAAATCATAGGTTGTACAGTTTTTAAAAAAAACATTGTGACATCCTTGGTACTCCATTGTATTTGTTTATTGTTTAAATTATTGTTTATTTTGTTATCAGTTATTTTTTGTATATTAATTCTGTTAATGTTATTAGTGACAGCCATTGTGTATATCATTATAATTTTATATTTGTAATTCTATGTTCTGTGTTCGTGCATGAGAAAAATTTGAAAATGTTGTATCTCTAGATTTCTGATGTTTTGTTCACCATATTGCCTGAAGAGGACGGTTATAAACTATCAAAAGTACTTGTGAATTAAACATATTTTTCTGTAATGCCGGTAGACAGTTGTTTGAATTATATGATTAGAGATTGCTTTTGCTACTTTGATTAATTAATATAAAAATTTTATTTCATTATATAAAAATTTACAAAAGTAAGAATTTACAGATTGCCTTGTAATAACTATTGTAAAGATAGTTTTGTGATGGTATGATATTTTATAATTCTGAATAAATTTTTATGCCTTTAAATTTAAGTGTGGCTACATGCATTAATACTAATCTCAATATATGTTAGAAATTGGACAATTCAAATTAATTAATTTATTTATTTATTTTATTTTACATATTATTGGAACTGTCAACTGACCATCCCTGAAGAGATTTCCACCCCCGAATAACAGAATTTACCCCAAAAAAACAATATAAAATAACAATAAAGAAATCAAATTAAAAAAATTTTTAAAAGAGAGGGAGATCAAGACAAATGATAAAAGGAGATTAAGATAATCATACATTATGATGAAAGCATTGACAATAATGTTTATATTTTATAAAATCTTGATGAAAGTGATGTCCAATGGGCAACATATGATTGATGGATTGATTTAAAAAAAAAGGATCTGTGACTTATGATAAACAATAAAAACGGTTATGTAAACAAGATTGAGATCTGCTTACTCTAGAAGGAACTTTTAACATGAGCCAGTAATTGTTTATGATGCCATTAAAATATTTATAGGTTAAAATTTGGTCAAAATACTTGACTCTTTCTTTAAAATTAATGTAATCCCAGTCTGATTCTTGTGACCTTGTTATTATTAGTGTAAGGGAGATGACAAAATTTGTTTAAAAGGAAATAAACTTTATATATTTCTTTTAATGACCTTGTTTAGTAAAGGAGTTGCCATTGCTCAGATTGGTAAGCAATAATCTATTAAAGACTGGAAGTTTGTAAAAAATATCATTCTTAGTAAAGTTTTTGATAATATGGGTTTACAAAAGAACCATAAAATTCCCCATCAGTTTGTGATATATTTTGCTATTTTTCTATATGTCCTTTAGATATTTATTGTCAAAGATGACTCCCAGATCACTAAATGAAGTTACATAATTTAGAATATGATTATAAATGTGGAAATGGTGGATTTCTAATCAGAGAGAAACATATCACTACAATTTTACAAATATTGATTTTTAAATTTATTTTACTAAAAGTCAGAGAGAATTTTAAGGTCTGTAAAACGTTTGGATCATGATTTAGCATATGCTGATGATATAAAACTCCTATTACTTTAGAATTAATATTGTTGAAGAGATTGTTAATGTATGCAGAGAAAAATAGACTGCTCAGAATTGAACCTTGTGGAATGCCACTAATGGGGAAAATCTAGAAATTCAAAATTGTTTATCTTGCATAGTCTTGATAGAAATAATTGTTTATCCAACTTAATAAAACAGGGTTAATATCAAAGTATTCATGGGGATATGTAGAAGTATGTTAGGTAGAACAAAATCAAAAGCTTGTGAGATATCAAGATAAATGACATAGGTATCTTTATTATTTTCAAGATTGTCTAAGATGATAAAAGGGTTTCAAGTAGATTAGTGTTAGTTGAGTGGTGGTGAATACCGGTGTTGAATAAGATATAGTTTAGAAGTTACTGGTGTATACATTTTCTGGTATATACATATCTCAAATAATTTTAGCATTGCTCTCCAGCAATGCTAAAATTATTTGAGATATGTATAGGGTGATAGGTCTGAAAGAGTTAGTATCTTTTTTGCTGATAACTTTTATAGTAGAATAACTTCATTCCAAAACAATGGTATTATGTTGGATTAATCTAGAGAAAAGTTTAGACAATATGACGCCTGTAGAGGGTTGTAATTTAGATAAAAATATGACTGGTACATGATCAGGAACTAAAATTAGACAGTTTTAGTCTGCTGATAGCCTGTTTGACTTCTAGAAATGATAAACTGAAATGATTGTTAAAATTATTATATGAAAGACAAGAAAATTCAGCTTCAGAAAGAAAACATGAAAAAATCTGGCTTTAATATTGCTGTAGATGTCATGTATCATGTCATTAGGTATGTGTTGTGTTTTCTTAAGGTATTTTATGGGTCATAATTTTAGCAATTTGTTAATTTACTCTTTCTTGTATTTTGTATGTTATGTAGAACAACATTTTAAGTAGTTTATGTTTTAAAAAGTTGTAAATCTTGCATAACTTAATTCTTCATTAATTTTCTTTTTAATTTGCATTGGCAAATGTACCTCAGATGATTAGACAGTCAATTTTGAGTTAGGAAAACACAATCTAAATTATCTTAATGTTAAAACATTATTTTTAATTTTAAATACAGTTTTAATTAATAATTTACTGATAATATTTCAGTATGTAGAGACCAATAAAGAAAAGGACAATGATTGGTTTCGGTTAGAATCAAATAAAGACGGAACCCGTTGGTTTGGAAAGTGCTGGTATATTCACGAACTTATGAAGTATGAATTTGATATAGAATTTGACGTAAGCTGATAAGTTTCGCATTATTATATATATATATATATATATATATATATTTATTTATTTATTTATTTTTAATTATGAAAGTAATTTATTAATTACAAATTCTATTGTTAAAGATTCCGGTAACGTATCCAACTACGGCACCAGAAATTGCTCTTCCTGAATTAGATGGTAAAACTGCCAAGATGTACAGGTAATTGATTGAGATTCTGTTATAGAAACTTGCAAATTTATTTAATATATTTCACATATTACAGGGGTGGAAAAATATGCATGACGGATCACTTCAAACCATTGTGGGCTAGGAATGTTCCAAAATTTGGCATAGCTCATGCCATTGCTCTTGGTGTAAGTAATTTTTTTTATATATATTTAATATTGTATTAAGTTAGGTTTGTTAATTAAGTCATGGCAGCATGTGTAAACAAATATTTGTATGGGTTTCTATCTCTGTTATCTATTATGGATCAGCTAAGGGAATCAAAGGGCATTGTTCTGTTTTCCATGACTGTACCATTCCTCCTTGAATCTCTAACTTACAAATTTTAATATGTATAGTGAGTGTAATGATTTGTTTGGAATGAATGAATTATTTATTTCATAAAAATTCATTAAATTTTGCACATTAACATATGTTATGCAATGCAAAATATAAAATTATTACTTTTTCAATTTATTTTATGGAAATTAAATCAAAACTTTGTAATAAATCTTCCTGTAAGTTTGAAGCCATCTTTCTGTGAGGAACCAGGGTTACTGTGTGCACCCTAACCCATTTACCAGCAATGATCTGATGAAAACCACTCACATTGTCACTGGATGGCATATTTTTGCTGCATGTTCTCCCAGATTCTGGGATCAGCTGGTCAGGTCAAGTGTGGGTTGAGCGAGGTCATCGATAAAGTGTTGGCAATACTCAAGTAAAAGCCATCATTAATTAATTAAACTCAATAAGAATAAAATTTAATGAACAACTATAATTTAAACAAAGGTTACAGGAGTCAGATCATAATATCGAGTAATGAGCTGAGTATAAAGGATGATAAGCTTATTCAATCTACCTAATTCACTAATAACACATTAAGGGGCTGAGAGAGAGTTTACAAAAGTCAGTGAAGCATCCTCCCTCTTTCTCTTTTTTGTGATTCTGGATTGGTCTAATTGAGATCTTCGCTGGACAGTCAGGTCTGGGAGAGGTTGTTCCCAATGGACGATTGCCCCAAAGTTTGAGTGCTTTGTTGTTATATCCTCAATGATATTACTAATTGTACTAATGAAACGGGACACATATAGAAATGGCTTACATGAGTACATTCACTACACTGAATGCACTAAGGCCCCTAGCAGGTATTTGGAGAAGATTCAAACAAGGGTTAAATGTACAGTTAATTAGCCATTAGCTGGAGTACTCAAAGTAACCAGAGCATCAGCCTTGGCACCAATTTTCCCTCACTTATTTGCCTTTGCCAAGCTCCATAAAACTGGTAAACAACTAATCTGGTAGTCAACAAATCAAGATCTCCATTTATTCTTATGGAGTGCATGCTCAACTTTTTTATAAACAGCAACATGGAACAATATTCACACACTGCATCCAATCCTGTGGAGTTGATTTATAGATTAAATGCTCTTGGCAACTTGGAGGGCATCTATTTCATGGTATGTGACTTTGAGTCCATGTTCTCTTTCATTCATATAGAGCCATGTTTTTGTTTAATTACAGGACTTCCTCATTTGTAATATCAATGACTCTTCCAGACATATTTCCAACATCTTGGAGTTAGCACATCTTATGTGTCACTTGGCCTTTTTTGTATTTGAAGGAGATACTTTCCTTCAAGGTAGAGAAGTACCCATGGGTAGTCCCATCTCAAGAATGCTTTGTGAATTGGTGGTGAGGCACATAGAACAGTATGTCTTACCTGGTGTGAGTAATGAAATTATGTTACTAGATATTATATATATATATATTATGTACACTAGATATGTGGATGATGTATTGATTATTTGGGGAAAGAAACTGAACTTGTCAGCGTTCATCAAGGCTTTCAATAACACTTATGGCCTCTCGTTGCAGGCAGAACAACAAGCTCCACCAGCGTACACTTTCTTGATGTAGACATTTAGACATTGCATTACAACAGGGCTGGTTAACAACTAAGGTATTCCGTAAGACCTCGTATGTGCTGCTTTTCATCCATGCAAAATCATATGATCCTTTTTAGTTACAAGATCTCCACTTTTAAGGCCGTGGTAAGAAGAGCTTACACCCATTGTTTGATGGCAGAAGATAGGAGAATGGAACTGGAGTATATTTCAAGTGTAGCTAAGCAGTATGGGTGCCCTGCACACCTTATTAATACTCTGGTTGCACACCAGGAACAATCAGTAGAAACAGCACTTCCAAGAGACAAGTCCTTTTTACCTGTTACTTACAACAAGATCCTTACCAATATCTACAAAGAAATAGCCCACTTTAAGAGTAACGGGATCACTTACAAGAGATCTCCAACAGTTTTCTCTTGTTTAAGAAACAATAACAAGAGAGAACTGAAACAAGAAACGATTGGATTGAAATAATATCCCAGATGTCAAATAGGATATTCCATCTCTATTTACAATCATAGGGTGAACCATCCTTGTGAATATATTGGTGCTACTTCATGTTGCCTAAAAGCAAGGATCAAGGAACAAAAATATACCATTCAGAAAGGTCTTTCCACCACAGCATTTACCTCTTTCACCATTGATAATGATGTCAGGGTTGATTTTGATAATGCAAGATTACTGCAATGATGTGTGGACCAGACCAACCTAAAATATCTCAAACTGCTGGAGATATTTAAAGTGTTTAAGAGGGAAACAGCGATCAGTTTTAAAGAAATGGACTCGTTAGCAGTTGCATGGAAGGCCTACTTTGATGTAAAATAGATCTTCGTCAAGTTTGTCTTTATAATTTATATAAACATCAAATTTTCTAAAATAGGAAGCCAGTTTGAAAAATAATTTTTTATATGCAACATTGAGCATGCACATAACTTCACAACGTGCAACTTTTGGTTCTTTGAATTTGCTTTTACAAACATTCAATACATAGAAACCTGATGATGGTGGCCATTAAAGACAGAGGAAAATGTTTGTTCTAAAGAGAATTAACTGCTGATTTATAGGTAATTGCTTATTTATTTGTTATATCCTCCTTTTGCTTGGGAAAATGATCAGGTGATCAGAGTTTTTGGAGACAAAGTTGCAGGTGTTGGGTCATAGGTGGGCCGGCAACGATGGTAAGATGATGTCTAAATGGATTGGATAGTGTTATGTTTAATTCGTGAAATGTTAGATTCATCCTGTTTACTTGTTCAAATGTTGACATTCTCATCTTTTAACAATGGATTGTTATAATTTCTTAGTGTTTGTTGATGAGAAGGGTGACATTCAATTATTTTTCTGTGTGATGTTTTCTTAATGATTGTGATGGAGAATTGGCTAAATTCTTAAAGAAAGGTCAGGTTCTAGATCTCACATTTCCATCATCAATGATTCATATGAAATACCTCTAAACACACAGCTGTGACAAGATTAAAAATGTTTGGTTAAGGAAAAACTAACATATGTAAAACTGTTACCAATTATAATACTTCTATGATCAACAGGACCAATAGCCTATGCCTTTGGCCCAGGAATTCATTCAATCCCTTAATCATTCCAGTTATATTGTATATTACCAAATAATGTCCAGTTTAGTTTCTGTAGAAATAAAGCAACACCACTTGCATTGCTAGATTTACTGCTATATTTTGGATGCATTTTTGAAGCACTAATTACTAAAGTTTATAAAAATGCAAACAATAGTGAAAAATGCCATTTCTCTAATGTTACAACTTCCAGCACAATGTTACAACTACAATTTCATGAGTGGCCTTGAAACCTCAGAATTCACATAAAAGAGATGGCAATACTTAATAGAAATAAGCCCACGTTAATTATTTATTAAAAATGTATTACTTATTGCTGACCAAAGATTGACTTCAATCTTTCTCCTGACCCCATGAACAACAAGAGAACTTCAGAATCCACACAAAATTTAAATTTTAGACATAGGGTCAAATTATTTGTAAGTTGAATGTTCGTAAGTAGAGGAGTACCTGTATAAGATTTTAGCTCTTCTAAAATGTATTATTGAGTGGCAAATGATAAGAACTCATTGCTGCAAGTAGCATCTGTTTACACATAGATCCCAACCTAGCAGGGTTGTCATAACTGCTATGCTATTCATTTGTACATCAATGAACTTCCAGACCCCTTGTGTTGATTGGTCTGATTCTTCTCACCATGATTTGATCCATATGATGATGTCTGGCTTATAGCAAATTCAATTTATAACTTGAAATCTTAAAAAGACTAACCTTGATTTGGACTTGGGTTGCCATGGAATGGCCCACCAAGATGTACATTTAATAATTTGAAATTTCAAAATAGAAACCTACAGTTAAAGTTGCCATAAGCTGTGATGAGGCCCATATTGAACTAATGGTTGGTATTTGACAGCTGTCGGTAAAAAATTAAATAATACCAATTACGAGACCTACACAACAAAATTATTTTTATATTATATTATTTGCTCATCATTGCTTATTAGTAAATTCCAATCTTATAATTTGTTTTCAAAAATATATTTGCTTGTATTAAGCATTTGTATAAGTTATCTAAAATACTTACTTTTTTCATCAATGCACAATTGCATCATACAGATGTCCATCACAATTCTGCTGACCCTACAAACATACATGCTGCATAGTAATGAGTGTCAAAACACAGCTTAGATGCTTAATGAGGTTTCTGTATTATTTTAATTAATCCTTCACCCTTTTGTAATGCAAATAATTTGATTTCTTTCTGATCTTGTAATTAGTTTTTTTTTTTTTCCTTCTTTCTCATTACCGACATATTTGAAATACTGCTTGCCCCACATTCCTAGAATCCCTCTCTAAGTCAAAAAGCTGGATGTTTGGTTCCTAAGATTACACCACAGGAACTGCTAGTAGTCACCTTAATGAAATTGCAAGATCCAAAATGTTAACGCGATGATGCAAGAAAAGTTTGCATCAGAGTTTGTTAAAAATTCAAAAACTTTATTAAATTAGAAATGCTAGTACTGGACTTTGTTGTAATACTTTTGACAAAAAACGAAAATATGACTTAAAATTCAACAGCTACACACAGCCAGCATAAGCAAAGATGATCTTGTTGGGTCACTTTGACAATGTTCTTTCATTCATTGAAGATTTGCATATTATAAGCAAAAATGTATTTCTTGTAAGCATGTATGTCTACCAACATCCACTTACAGGAATAAATCCTAAGTAATCTGTTTATGAATGTGACTAATATTTTATTCATTATTTAAATGAAACTCTAGTTGGAAAGTGTTGTGATTTAACATAGGGCCGAGTTATAACTAAATATTATATATAGTTAGTTATATTAAATATATACAGTAGAACCTCGAAAACTCAGCTCTCGATAACCCGGCACTCCGGATAACTCGGCCACACCCTGGCAGGGCAAAAAAATCCTTAGTTAATTAATTTTCATTATAGACAGCTTTATAAAAGTATAAAAGCTCTCATAAAGTATTTTTCTGAGGTCTGTCTTATCAGGTAAATTACTGTACACAGTGTATTCATTAATTTTCATTTTCATGTAGTANTTTGCTTGTATTAAGCATTTGTATAAGTTATCTAAAATACTTACTTTTTTCATCAATGCACAATTGCATCATACAGATGTCCATCACAATTCTGCTGACCCTACAAACATACATGCTGCATAGTAATGAGTGTCAAAACACAGCTTAGATGCTTAATGAGGTTTCTGTATTATTTTAATTAATCCTTCACCCTTTTGTAATGCAAATAATTTGATTTCTTTCTGATCTTGTAATTAGTTTTTTTTTTTCCTTCTTTCTCATTACCGACATATTTGAAATACTGCTTGCCCCACATTCCTAGAATCCCTCTCTAAGTCAAAAAGCTGGATGTTTGGTTCCTAAGATTACACCACAGGAACTGCTAGTAGTCACCTTAATGAAATTGCAAGATCCAAAATGTTAACGCGATGATGCAAGAAAAGTTTGCATCAGAGTTTGTTAAAAATTCAAAAACTTTATTAAATTAGAAATGCTAGTACTGGACTTTGTTGTAATACTTTTGACAAAAAACGAAAATATGACTTAAAATTCAACAGCTACACACAGCCAGCATAAGCAAAGATGATCTTGTTGGGTCACTTTGACAATGTTCTTTCATTCATTGAAGATTTGCATATTATAAGCAAAAATGTATTTCTTGTAAGCATGTATGTCTACCAACATCCACTTACAGGAATAAATCCTAAGTAATCTGTTTATGAATGTGACTAATATTTTATTCATTATTTAAATGAAACTCTAGTTGGAAAGTGTTGTGATTTAACATAGGGCCGAGTTATAACTAAATATTATATATAGTTAGTTATATTAAATATATACAGTAGAACCTCGAAAACTCAGCTCTCGATAACCCGGCACTCCGGATAACTCGGCCACACCCTGGCAGGGCAAAAAAATCCTTAGTTAATTAATTTTCATTATAGACAGCTTTATAAAAGTATAAAAGCTCTCATAAAGTATTTTTCTGAGGTCTGTCTTATCAGGTAAATTACTGTACACAGTGTATTCATTAATTTTCATTTTCATGTAGTAAACGCTCTAAGCCTTCATAAAGGACGTACTTTTCCTTTGTTTAAGGGTATTTGGGCAGTTTATTCTCTGTTATATTCTCAAGTAAACAATACATAAAAGTACAGTACAGTATTTTCTGAGGAAACACTCGTACTTATTTTTTTAACCCCATTCCCGATAACCTGGCATTTTCACAAACTCAGCCACCCTTCGGTCACATTAGGCCGAGTTTTCAAGGTTCTACTGTAGTTATTATTTAATAACTATATATCAAAAATTCTCTCTTGCTACCTCCCAGAAAATTTTGGAAACCTGCTCTTTCCATAAAGAATTTAAAAGGTGATTACAAAGTCTAGGGGTCCTAGCTCTCACACATTGAATTTATGCTGTGCTTATAATCATTTTTGTATATTACCATAACCTGTTTAATAAGATATTTTTCCAATGTTGCTATACATGTGTGCGTGCATGTGTGTGTGTGTGTGTGTATGTATATATATATGTGCACTTTTCTTACAATAAATTCTGTGAAAAATACAGTGGTACCTCAGGATACGAAATTAATCCGTTCTGAAACTGAGATCGTATCATGAAAATGAATCATCTTTTCCCATACGATTACATGTAAAACCAAATAATTCGTTCCAACGCGAAAAACATACTCAAATTAAAGCCAAGTAATACATTAAAAAAAATAACTGTAGTAAGAAAAACAAGTGAAAAATGCGAACTAATGGAACGTCGTATGGTGAGTTTTTGTTCGTATCGTGGAACAAAAATATGTTGAATTTCATGTCGTATCCTGAAAATTTCGTATGCTGGGGTGTTCGTAACCTGAGGTACCACTGTAATAGGCTTTAGAAAGCATACAACTAACTATAATAATAATAATTATTAAATACATTTTACTTTATGAATATATACAAAAGTTATGTATACTATATCAAATATGATGTTTTTTTTACAGCTAGGTCCATGGCTTGCAGTGGAAATTCCAGAAATGATATCCCGGGGAGTTATTGTACATAAAGACAGCACAGAATAACATCATGTTTTTGAGAAAGATATAAATTAAAAATGAGATTTGTGCATTTTGTATATACAAAATTTACTTGTGAATATTGAAAATCGAACATTTATATATTTTATTTTCAATCAGAATAATTACAGTTTTTGAAAAATTTATTAAACATTTAAAATTTTCAATTATTATATTTATTTTTTGTTCAATACAAATAATTTTTACATTTTTTATGTCTTATCACTTTTCTTCTGTAATCCAATCTGATTCTTCACCTAAAAATAAAATGAACAAGTTTGTTTTATGCATAAAACACTATAATATGAATTCTTAATGATATAAAATTTTATTCCTGTTTGTTTAGATGAATCATCATCATAAAACAAATAATATATTTAACTTTATATGTAAACAGAATATTTTAACTCAGCTGAAAACTTCTATAAATATTATTAAAAATAGCAAGAAATTTTTTGGAGCAATTACATATGCATTATTTAAAAAACATTTTGCTCATAAGATTTACCATCAATTTTGGAAATGATAAATATAATTATTTTTTATATTTTTGTCATTATGACTAATATAAACTGTTACTAATGATAATTTGATAATTTTATAATGTGTGCACTGTTTGGTAAAGCAGCTTTAATGCATCTAGATAAGAAAATAACATTTCATTTGAAATGGTTTTCTTATTCTTATCCAGCTGTATTAAGGCTGCTTTTGGACCAAATTGTCTGGCAGTATTTTTAATATTTAACTCTTTCTGCCCTGTAGGCACTAAGAGGGCTTCTTTTTTAGCAAGCCCACAATGGGGCAGCCTAGTGGTGAGGGACAGGACCCGACATATCTAGACAGACCACCCCCCAAAAATTCCTGGGGATTTCTCGACCCATCTGGATTTGGTTCCAAGTCTCCCAGAGCAGTAGACTTTGACCACTCAAGCCATTTGGCCATCATCTGGCAGTATTTAATACCGTTAAGCACTTAACTTGTAAGAGATATATTCTTTAGTGTAGGTATGACATTCTACACTTTAATATCAGCTTGTAAAGGTGAAATTTAAGACAGTTTGAAAAATTAATTCAACAACAATTACACTTTGGTCTTGTAGATAATCACCATCAATATTAAAAACATCTTGCTACCTTTGCTACAAACTTTCAATCCAATTAGCATAGAATGACTGGGATTTTTTCTATGTTTCTATTGTTCTCACCTGGATATTTGCAATATGATTACCAACTATTTCATGCCCTGCAGAGTCAGTTGACATAAAATCTGGATTGTGATGGATGAGGCAGAACCTCAGCTCAGATTGGCCAGTTTTTCTAAGGTCGTTTTTACTGTGCTGGTGCATTGTGGTGATATTGGACTTCATCCAAAAATTCTACTGTGAACAATCTTGCTTTTCATAGCAACTACTGGGCACATGGGGCAGCCACTTGCCAAGAGCATGAAGGTGATTGGTAGTGGTTGTATTGGAACACTCAAGTTGTCAAGCTAATTTTCTGGTTGTCAACTGTGGATTATTGTGTATCAGTTAAGGAGATCATCTGGTGGAATTGCCTCCTGTATGGGATTCATCTTGAAGTGAGAAATCTTCATCCTTGAATTTCTTGAACCAATTGTAACAGGTTTCTTGTTGACTGGTATACTCACCAAATACCTTGCAGAAGACATTGCAGACACTTTTGAAGTGATTGAGAAACAGCATGCAAATGTGTTCTTTTTGTAAATTGTTCATATTGTCAGACATTGCTGATGCATTTATTTCCAATGAAATATGTGATGAAATGCCCCCTGGTTACTCTACTTACATACTAGTGATGTGCCGGATATCCGTGGGAAAAAAAGATCCGTATTCATATCCGTTACTTTTTAGCAGATCTTTAATGGATCTTTTATCTTAATGAATTTCATTACTAATAGAAATTTTAAAGATAGGTAGCAATAAAATACTAATAACTTCAATTCAAATCACTTTTTATTTCTTAAAATCACATATTTGGCACATTAATATTGCAAAAATTTTATCATGCAAAATTCATTTACTATCATAAAATATTTCCTTATTACACAACTAAACTTTTTTGCCAACATTGTTTTTATTTCAATTTAACTCAACACACTCCAAAAATACAAATGTAATCTACGCTATCCCGTGTCACACTAAACTATAAACAAAAACACGCGCAGTGCAAGTAAAAAAAGTCACGTTACTAACGCAAAGCGTCAACTATTAGTCCAAGGTCACGCACCAACTGAGTACAAAAGTTGACACCAATATCCACAGATCTAGACACTAATGATCCGTATCCACGGATATACATTTTTAACGATCTGGTACATAACTATTATATACCCACATTTGAACATTCTACAACATTTTTTTCTGTCATTTGTAGAAAAAAAATCATGTCGTCTAAATTTCACCTTTCCAATCTGATATAATTTATGGCAATTTTTTGTTTTGCAGTTACTCTAAACTTATCAATAATTGTAAATAATATGTAATTTAGAGCTAAATTTTAAAATATCAATGGTAAAATAAAACATTGTAATTTATACGCATTATTTTAAACTAAAAACAGATGAATCACATGTGTTTGTCATAATATCCAAATTAACAAATTTTATGAGACATTAAGGATTAAATTTTGATTTCCACAGAACCAGAAAAAAATAAGATACTTTAGTGCTACCAGAAATAAATTAAATTTTAAACACTTTTTTAACTGCACCATTTTTTCTCTAAAGTTATTTCTACTTAAATATTTCATTTCAATGAGCAAGGTCAGTTTACTGATAATTCAGTTATAAAGAAGCTATTTTGTTTCTCTAAATATATTTCAATAAATATTTGCCTAGATGTTGATTGAGGGGAAAAATTATTTAAAAATTGTTCACATAAATGAACTTATTTGTTCGGATCAACAAGCTGGAATTACCACATTTACAAATTCTTATGAATTTTATCCATCATTAAACTAAAGAAATGAGAATTTAAATCATTAGTTTATTATCGGGAATATGAATTATAACTTTTTGATTAACTAAATTAAGAACATTTTAATTGATTTTGTTTTGTAAATTGACTAGATCATCATTACCATTTAAATCAAATGAACAAATTTCCTCTTCTAACATAAGAGATTCTGAAACAGCCACTTCTGTATCTATAGCTTGATCTTTGTCTGGAGATGAAGATTTTCCTTTTTCTGTAGTCTTCATTTCTTTAAAAGATTTATTATAAAAATAATTTACCATTATACCATAATTTCATGTAATGTTTATAAGTAGATTTTTACCAGAGACACCAAAGTCTTGCTCTTTTTGTATAAGAAAATCAATTTCTCCATCATCATTTGGATATCTCCTGTTTATAAAAATATAAATTATGTATTTTTAATTAAGTTATAAATAATATTTTAAAACTAATTTTTAATACAGTAAGACCCCACTTAGCGCTGATTCAATATAACATGGTCTGCTCAAAGCCTAAAAAAGCTCAAAATTTATGCTGATTTAAATTATTACGGCATTTTGTTTATTTGTATATAATATGACTGGTTTGTGTTTGCAAATAATCAGCAAAAGGTGGCAAAAAGGTGTATTTTCTTTAAATCTATGTTTGTTTGGTGCAATTTTGGAAGAAAATATAACATCATGGATGTCATAGAAAATATCGACTTTGCTTGGTAAGAATTAACTGATTAATGCATGAAGAAGTGTGGAAGAAGTTATGGCTGAAGGTATCCAAGAATTCTCAACGAGAAGAGCCTATTGCTGTATTGTTAGGTTGACCAAACTCAACTTAATCGATATAGCAGGATTAGATGCAGACGAACTAGATATTGAGGAGTTACAGCAGGTTTCTGGTGAGCCTTACAAACGATGACCTTCAAGAACTGGCAGAACATGGAATTCATGTGGAACTGGAAAATAGTGATTCTGAAAACAAAAAACCCAAAAAATTTCTCTACAGATTTCCTTAGTAAAAGTTTATGATAACTGAAATCGATGATCAAATTGTAGTGAATGATTCAGATTTTGAAAGGAGTGCAAAAGCAAAACAAGATGTTTTGGATGCGATCTTCTGCTGCCGACATTTGTTTAAGGAAAGATAAATGAAGTTTCAAATGAAACTTCATGACTTTATTGCAAAAGAACAACAATTTCAGAAAAGTCAGGACATTCATCACAAAAAAAATGAACTTAACATATAAACATATGCACACAGAAATGTAATTTAACATATATTATTATACAAGTTAATATAAAAATAACTTAAAGTAAAATTGGTTTATTTTTGGTCACGTGTTCCCCTATCCCTATTTACTATGTTAAAATGACCTCATTTAACACTGTTTCATTTAGCACTTTGTTGTCTAGGAACACATCCCCTGCATTAAGTGGGGTCTTACTGTATATACAGTATACATTTGAAGAAAAAAAAATTTAAAATTCATACACAGTGAAATCTTCTAATTTTCATTAGAAGGCCTAATCAAAAACAAAAAAATATTGATACTCTCTTATAGGCCTATGTATCTGTCTACACATATGCAGGTATCCCTTGATTAATGCAATTAATCCATTCCTCGATGCTACCACATATATCAAAATTGTATTAATCAAGTGCAGTGGTACCTCAGTACTCAACTGAACAATCAACACTCTCTAGAACAAATTTTCGATTAATAAATACTTTATTTTAGTGAATTTGCTAGTTTTGCTGAGAAAAACATATGTTAAGTCTGTTAAAGCCACATTAAAACTTCTGCCACATTAAAAATGATTTCCAAAATTAATTTCGCACATTAATCAAATCCCACATTAAACAAGGGATGCCTATACTAAATCAAAAAAACCTATAGTAGTAATATTTTTTTCCTACTGTCAAATTTGTTAATTAATGCAGACTGAACTTAATTTGCATTAACTTTTTTAAAAGATGAAAAGTACTTCTAAATAAAAAATTACAAGTTTAACAATAAACCTTCAACATTTATAATGTTTACTTGGTTTCTTTTGGAATTGTGAGCATACAAAAACAATCTCAGACTCAAATGCATTATGCTTTGGTAAAACAGTACTGGTTTGAGCTTGGATTCATCATTACCACCACCTTGCTTCTCATCTAACTTTCACTTTCCACCTCACAAAACATTTCTTCCACACACAGCACATTCATTATATGTTACAAGCTCATGGGTCCATGGATACATAGTGTTAAAGACCATATGTTTGAATTTTAGAATTTCTCAGAAAATATAAAATGAGTTAACTTTTAAACATAGTTTTTTTTTAATTAATTTTTATATGATAAATTTGAAATAAGATAAACATAATCAAGAACGTTTTTGAATTATGGAAATTATAATTATCACAATTTGAAAATTTACCTCCATATTTCTTATTCTTTCCTATTTTTAATTATATGATCTGTATGAATAGTTTTGACATTCCATTCTGAGACAATGGAATTTCAAAATTAAATGTTAACAAAACAACATGGTTGAANTTTGTTTAAGGGTATTTGGGCAGTTTATTCTCTGTTATATTCTCAAGTAAACAATACATAAAAGTACAGTACAGTATTTTCTGAGGAAACACTCGTACTTATTTTTTTAACCCCATTCCCGATAACCTGGCATTTTCACAAACTCAGCCACCCTTCGGTCACATTAGGCCGAGTTTTCAAGGTTCTACTGTAGTTATTATTTAATAACTATATATCAAAAATTCTCTCTTGCTACCTCCCAGAAAATTTTGGAAACCTGCTCTTTCCATAAAGAATTTAAAAGGTGATTACAAAGTCTAGGGGTCCTAGCTCTCACACATTGAATTTATGCTGTGCTTATAATCATTTTTGTATATTACCATAACCTGTTTAATAAGATATTTTTCCAATGTTGCTATACATGTGTGCGTGCATGTGTGTGTGTGTGTGTGTGTATGTATATATATATGTGCACTTTTCTTACAATAAATTCTGTGAAAAATACAGTGGTACCTCAGGATACGAAATTAATCCGTTCTGAAACTGAGATCGTATCATGAAAATGAATCATCTTTTCCCATACGATTACATGTAAAACCAAATAATTCGTTCCAACGCGAAAAACATACTCAAATTAAAGCCAAGTAATACATTAAAAAAAATAACAGTAGTAAGAAAAACAAATGAAAAATGCGAACTAATGGAACGTCGTATGGTGAGTTTTTGTTCGTATCGTGGAACAAAAATATGTTGAATTTCATGTCGTATCCTGAAAATTTCGTATGCTGGGGCGTTCGTAACCTGAGGTACCACTGTAT
>NW_019384445.1:1269641-1287642 GCF_000671375.1 Centruroides sculpturatus | reverse complement strand
ATTATTATTATATTATTAATATAATAATAATGATAATTTATAGTATTATTTGTTTTATTGTAATCAATGTAATGTAATTGATCAGTTTGTTTAGTTATGGCAATGCAACACTTGTTGTGTTGCCATAACTAAACAAACTGATCAATAAGGGAAACTGGTCAATAAGGGAAATTGATCAATAAGGGAAAATTTAAGGGAAACTGGCCTCTATTTAGGTGTTACAAATGTGGAGAAAACCCGGAAAACTCCACATGGCCAGACCATTTGAGCGAGGTGTGAATTCATAACTGAACTGTCAGTGTTCAGGGTAAGAAGACCACTTGGCCACTGGTGGGCCAATTGGTCAGTAATTAATCAATGTAAATATTTCTTTATTATGTTTTTCTATATAAGGTATAAAGTTTGTCATTCAACAGCATTTCATAAATAAATAAATTTCAACACTGATTTTGATGTTATTAAAAATGAATTTTAAACCCCAATTTAAAGATTCTTAATCTAACAAAAAATAGGGCCCCATTGGACTTCAATAAGCCCTAGGCCCCAAAAAAACTAGATCTGCCCCTTCCTAAAACAGTATTAAAAAGTATTGTCATCTGACTTAAGTATGTCCTCTAAGTTACAGTCTTCTATCTTAATTAGGAGGAGATGAAATTTGAGTTGCAAGTTTTGACTGGCCCTTTGCTGAATTTGAGTTTGAGATCCCTGCCTTAAAGTAAAGATTTTACATAAACATTTTATTTATGTATTTATTTAGAGTTGTTAATGTTATCCCTCAAGTTCTTAGTAAATAAAAATTAAAAATATATACATAATTAGTGATAATTAAAACTTTGTTTGCTAATATCTATTATTTTTACCATTTAAAAAATAAATTACACCAGATAAACATATAAGAATTAAAAACATGAATAAAAGAGATTTAAAAAACAACGATTAAGATTAAAAAATGGAAATGTGGATGCAAGTTATAGATATTAATGAAAAAATTATCAATAACCTTTATTGTAGACCTATAAATTCCCACTTTCATCCATCTGTCCTTAATCTTGAGAACAGATTTAGATAGATGACCAGCATGACTCAATTACTAAAGGAAAAATATGATGTACAGGGGCAAGATACTACTAATTTGTAAGTGGAGAGCATATATTTTAAATAAATTTAAAAAATATGATCAAAAATTGCAGCCTGGCATTTGTGATGACATTACCATAAATATTTGCTCATTTGTATATAAAATTTGTTTGCAGGTACTTTAAAAATAATATAATCTGTATACAATATTGATTCTATTAGTTTTGAGCTTTTGGCTATACAATAAAAGATTGATCAATGGGAAATGGATAAACAATAATATGGAGTATGTATACAAGCATCGTTATGGATTCTTCTATTGGGGACTCAGACTAAGCCAATAGTTATTTATAATACCATTGTAAAATTTAAAACAAAATAAGTGGCCAAAATATTCTACATGTTTTATTGGATCAGGTAATCCAAGCTGAATTCTTGCTGCAACAGGATTATTAGTATATGGTAGGTTACTAAGTTTATTTAGAAGAAAATAAACCTTTTGAATTTCTTTAATGACTTTATTTAAAAGGGATGAAGCTGTCATTGACCAGACTGGCAAACAGTAGTTACATATGGATTAGATATTTGTCAAATAAAGAGCTCTTAACACTGACCAAACTGATATATACCTAGAAAGCACCACAAAATTCCACGTTTGATTGACCAGGATTTTACTATCTTTTGAATGTGCTCCTGAAAAGTTAATTTGTCATCAAAAACAATCCAGATCACTATATGTTTAACTTGGTTTAAAATGCATAGTAATGGTGAAAAAAGGAATCATTTTAATTTATAAGTTTTTTAAGTTTTTGCTTCCAATTTTTCAGTTGTTTCTTCTTTCTTAACAAATAGAAATAAGCCATAAATCAAGAATGGTTATAGTTGGAATATATCACTTAAAGAAGAAATAATAATCTATAGGAAACTGTACTTTTTATTATGAATATGATAACTGCACTGAATAGATACTAATAGAAAAAATATGTAGTTTAGCAATCAGAAAAAAACAAGTTACCATATTACCACATAGTGAGTTTATTAATATGGTAATACAGTGGAACCCCGGTTAACGAACGTAATCCGTTCCACAAGTCCGTTCGTTAACTGAATTGTTCGTTAACCGAAGCAATTTTTCCCATATAAATTAATGCAAATGCAATTAATCCGTTCTAGCCGCCAGTATTTTTGTAATTTTATTTGTAAAATGGGTTTTCTTTAATGAAAATATAGGAAAACGTGCTCATAAACAGTCGATTTAGGTTAAATTTTCGGAAAAGGGAAAAGATTTGACTGGTATAAAAACATCACACACAATCGTTAAAGTTTTAAAATGACAGATAGCAGAAACAACAGGCTAAATTGTGAGCGAAAGGCTTATAGGTTTATCGACAATCTCTGATCAGAGTCGACGAATAGGTGTCAAATAAATGCCTCGGAACAAACCTTTCTCGTGACCTGATCTGGTTTCGGTTTTGGAGACAAAGAAGAAAACAATCGGGAAGCGAGGAATGGGACGCAGGACTAATCGTAAGGAGACAAAGAGGAAAAAATACTATAAAAACCCCCAAATCTCAAGGTCAAAACGCAGTTTTCCTAAAAATTCTATGGTGATTAATCTGTGTCGTCTTTATCTGGATTAAGCCTGAAGTCTTGCCTGCTAAAATTTGTGTTGTGTCTCGCGGACCGCTCCAGTCGTTGCAGCTCTGTCACCTACCGTCGCTTCTGTGACCAAGCGAACCCATCTCTTCCGCTCTGGGGCTACGACTGATCAGCTTGCACTATCGTAGGACCAGCGACATGCCACTCCTCAGTGCCGAGAGAAAATACTGTAGATAAGCCATTTCCAACTACCTCAAATATATAAGCATCTTCCGTTCTAAATAAACGATTTTCACTGTAAAATACTTGTCATCTTTGTCTCCTCCGCCACCACCAACGTACGAATGGGCCCTAGACCATCACCGACACACGATTAACTGATTTTCCCTAAAAGTCGGCAAGCTTACAAATTTGACACAAAAACCCGTTAAGTTCGTTATCCGAATTTTGTTCGTTATCCAAGACAAAATTTTTGCAAAATAATAGTTCGTTAACCGATTTGGTCGTTAACCAGGACGTTCGTTAACCGGGGTTTCACTGTATGATAGTTTGCATTTATTTTTATACACTTTATTAATTAATAATCACTTACCACATTAAAAACACGCCTCGTAACGTGAGATCTTTAAAGTACCATTTTAAAATAGGGTGGTTGATGTTCTGCTAATGTACCTACATCTGTTGGCTAACCACAGACACAATTACAGAAGCATTCATTTGTTTTACATTCATTTGTGTGTGTTTAAAATGCCTCAGACAATTCAAAATCCTGCTGACTCATTTTCTTAATGCAAAAGACGTGAAAGTGGCTGACATTCATTGGAAAATTAGTGAGGTATATGGAAAAAATGTTATGAGCGATGGAATGGTAAGAAAATGGGTTAGAGCATTTAAAAATGGCTGTACTAATGTCCATGACAAGTGGCATAGTGAGAAATTGTTTGTCATTACCAAAGACTTGGTGCAGAAAGTTGATGCAAAAGTTTGAGAAAACAAACGCTTTACGATTTTGTCATCCAAAAGAAAAGGCGTGGCAAGTTCAGTAAGGAGATTGTTTTGCTTCATGATAATGCCTGTCCACATGTGGCTCAACGAACCCGAGACTTTATCACATCATATGGCTGGGAACAACTTGATCACCTTCTGCTTAGCCCTGATCTAGCGTTTAGTGACTACTACTTGTTCCTCCACTTGAAAAAACATCTAGGCAGTCAGCACTATGACGATGTCAAAACGGCTGTACTGCAGTGGTTGGCAAATTAGGCAGCAGGTTTCTTTGAGGATGGAATTCTGAAGCTAGTTGTACGATATAATAAGTGACTTAATATTAGAGGAAACTACGTTGAAAAGTAGATTAAGGTACAGGCTTTCTTGTAAGAAAAAAATTGTTAAAAAAATCTACACTTATGTTTTTTTAATATCAAAACAGTACTTACTTAAAAAACACATTTTGTATTTTATGTAATTTTCTGTTTGTATAATTTTTAACATAATCTGATGGACATAATTTAATTTTAAATTTTTATTTAAAAATAAAATAGCTTACCTTCTCTGTTCTAATGGTATCATTTCTCTTCGTACTTTGTAATCTGCCAAGCTGGATATAAAATTTTCTGACAAAATAAAGTTCATACATTTATCTGTTACTTCTTTATGTATATTTGTTACATTTTCACTAAATTCGTTTATATTTCCAAGATTGTCTACTGCTACATCATTAGCTGCTAATACAATACTGTCATTCAAACAGTCAGCAACTGGTTTCAAATGTGCCAAACAAGCTATATCAGTCATTAATTTTAATTCTATTCTTGCTTCTTCATCTGCTAATGTGGTAATTGTATCAGCAAGAACATAATTTCGATATCTTTCCATAGCTTCTTCTTCTACCATTTGTACCTGTTATCAATCAAATACTAAAATTATTTCAAATCTTTAAGCTATCTTGATATATTATTTTAACAAATGTTTTATATATATACAGTATGTATGTATGTACGTGTATATATATATATATAAAATACCATAAATTTTATTTAAAGAATTTATTCTAGATAATGTGATTTTTCAAGATTGCCATAATAAAAAATAAATTAAAAAATTAATTTCCTATGCATAATCTGTAAAAATTGTCAGGATGCATTGTCTTCACCTGATTTCAAACTGACTTTAAAATCACAGATAATCCTTGGGTTATGCAGGAAATTACTTTACAAAATTTATTTGCCATAAGTTTTTTTAATATATTTTTCACAATAATAAATAATTGAAAATGAATTAATAATGATGAATGAAAATGCAAAAGTGACCTTTCCATATTTTTTTTTTCGCATTGGAATTTTTAAACATCTATCCTTCAATTTTAAATGTACAATGTTTTATAGTTAAATGTAATAGATTAATAATGATAATAATAATGATGTATACTTTAAACTGAAACATTTAAATTGTTTTTTTATACATAAATATGTAAGAATTACACAACATATAACTGTTTAAACAATTTTAAACAATCATTATATTAAAAACTACTTTTCTGTTTTTCACAGAAAGCTTGCAGGAAGGTTAAAAGTCTACACAGCTCATTGTCTATGTTTGTTTGGCCTTCCTTGAATTTTTGAACCCACTTGCATAAGCTTTTTATAATGACATGCACAACTCTCCACATTGTGCATACATCCTGTGATGGATCTTACTAGGTCTAATGCCTTCAGCTGTCAAAAATCATCTTGCTGTTTGATTTTGGTGCAGTTTGACATGGGCAATGCCATTTTGTAAACCGTGTAGTAGACACAATGCCACCTGGCAGGAACAACTGTTGGTGTAGGGCTGCATTACTGTATTCTTTCAATTTTATTAGTCTCAATCTTGTATACTATGTTATTTTTCTTTAGCAGTGCTATTGAACTTGTCTCATATATACAGGGTGTCCACTTAAATATCTGTCCAGGAGCAAAAAAAGTGCTATTTAAAAAAGTGCCATAATGGTGATAATTCGTTCAGTAAGATAAACAAATCATTCAGCAAAGGGACATGACAATTGTATGGTAATTCAATGGCAATATGTAAATTTTTTAAACATCAGATCAAGATGCAAATTGTGAGATCCACGAGTTTTGGGGGTTGTTTTAACCCATTTTACTAAAAAAAAATTCTATGTAAACATCCGCCAATAGAAAAACTATCAAATAGTTTTGGATTAGATGTCACCCTGATTGTCAGCAATCAGATGGGAAAGTTGACACACAAGTGTCAGAAAATGCACTGCCATCGTCAACACAGGTGATCACGTGACCTCTTTCCCACGACAAGTGAATAAAAGCTCGAGCCCTGGAAGTTTAGGGCAATTGAATTGGAAGTTATACTTGGTAACTGTGCGCAATCCGTCTTCTGGACCTCCATACAACGGACCTGATCCAACAAGAGAACAAGACACCGGTTGAAGACAGATCACAGCTTCGGACTTCCATACAGTTCGCCATATCGACAAAGACTACAATTCCTATGAAATTATCGACGCATACTGTTCGTTTCCTCATAGAGGTATTTTTGTTAGCGATTTGTGAACTCTCTCCCCTGCAACAGGAATAGGCTTAGCTAAGAGCTGCCATTTTGTATATATTTAGTATTTAATCGCATCTAACCTCCTGTATGTTAACCTTAGATCTTAATAAATGCTTTGTTTAATTGTTAAACCTGTCTCCTGTCTATCCAAGGACTCCTGTCAACTTGCTCGCCACTCGATAGAAAGCCATCAAAACGACAAAGTGGATGAGTTTTACCAACTCGACGTGTAAATGGCAATTATGGTACTGACCCTGTGCCCTCGTAATCTCACACAAATCAAAACAGCAATCTTGGCATATGTTGAAACACAATGCCAATGTCTCTTTAAGAACTAACATGATTCAGCCTGCTAGGTGATAGTGTACCGAAGCAAGGCCTTATATTTGAGAACAATTCTCCACCAAAATAAAGTTCACTTTTTTTTGTATCAATTTCTGCAATGTTGTCTTTATCTTTTCAGTCAGAGATTATTTGTATGCTATTCTAAATCATCTTAAATTGATTCCCTTTGGTTATTTTAGCACTGGAACAAGTATACACAACATGCATATACTAATTTAATGCTGGACAGACGTTTAAGTGGACACCCTTTATATCATAAAATATATTTATTCAAACAATTTTAAAAATGGAAATTTTTTAAGTTAATTTTAAATATTTAAATTCTTAGTTTTCTTAGAGTATCCTAACCTGTATAGAAACAAAACAGTGCATTTTATTTGTATAATTACTTTATAATTGGCTTTATAAATATTTATTTAATATATAATTAAATATCTTTTTAATTCGCTTTATAAATATTTAAATATGCATTAATTATATTGATGATAATATTCCATATTTTTTATTTATTATAATTTGATATAAAGATTCATACTGCATTGTTATAAAACAGTCCATCTAATAGAATGGTTAAAGGACTGTCTTGAAACTGAATGAAATTTGAATTCAAGGAAAATATGCTGCTTGTTTAAAGACGCCTAAAAATTAAAATTTATTCCAGAAATATTTTCAGCTTGCAGTTTGGCCAGTTATAATTAGCTGATGCTGACCAAACTGTAGACCAAAAAATTTCTTGAATAAATTCTAATTTTATTTGTTTTATTAAAGTTTTATTAAACAAGCAGCAAATTTACTTTGAAATGACTTTAATAAAATCATTATTAAAGTGGTTCTTTAAGAATTTTGTTATAACAAAATTAGAATAAATATTTAGAAATAGATAAATAATTTTATCAAGAAGCTAGAATAAATATTACTTTCTTTTCAAAATGATAAGTATAAATAAATGAAATGTTCATGAATAAATGAAATCACTTTCCATTATGTTTTATATAATAAAACATAATGGAAAGTGATTTTTAACTCTAGAATTTATGTAAAAATTAATAATTACATATATATTAATATATTTCAACTCACATCTCTAACAATTTGGTCTTCCAATTCACGAAATTGTGTTTCAGTATGCCTTCTCCACATTTCTTCGGCCTCTCTTAATTCTCTCTGTTGTTTGGCACAAGCAGCAATGAGACAAACAAATTCTTCTTGTTGTAACCGTTGATGCTCTTTACTTAACAGACCCAACATAGAAGAAACAACATTTCCTTCCCATTCATCAATAATTTCATTCATAATCTGTTCCTATAAATTTTAATATAAATTCTTCATTTTTTAAGAACAAGAAAATTTTTTAAATTTAAAAAATTATATTATGAAAATATATTTTTGAAAAAGCAAATTTTAAAAAATAAATTTATATATTCCTTCAAAAATCTGAATTTAGATATATTTTCACATTCAATAATAATATAATAATGCATTTTAACTAAATAATCCTATATTTATAGGTATAGTATTTCATTCTGCAAGTAAAATATCCAAAGGTTAAAACATACAATTTATTCAATTCTTTATTCTATGTATGCATGTTGGGTCGACGTGAACTCTCAATCCCTCCTCAGTGGGATATGTACAAATTATATAGCACTGAAAAGGATATTTTACTTGCTTAATGAAATATACCTATAAATATAGGATTATTTAGTTAAAACACATAAGAATACAGTAAACCTATAATTAAGAAATAATATAATAAAATATAAAAGTTTTAAATAGCATAAATAAAAACTTTTACAAAGTAATAAATTATTTAAACTGATTCAAAATTTAGTTGATATTTTATATGAATTACATAAAGCCATTTTTGATTTACAGTAGTATATTAAACAGAAGTTAAATAACTTAGATTTTCTGCCAATTTCATAAATACTTCAGAATTTTTCATAAACATGAGAATCAATTAAAATGGATAACTGAAGAATGCAACAAACAAAAATAACATCATCTAAAATGCATTATTTTAAATACTTTCAAATTAAAAGTATATTTTTCATTAAATAAAAAAATATTGTACAGTATGACTCTGATTTATGAGAATTTGATACAATAAGCTGCTTTGTTTTATCCCTCTTTCCCATTTATGAGACAAAATGTTTGATGCACTTGCTGGCATTTATATTAGAACAAAATATTTTAATCACAAGTGCAATGAGATTGCAATCTCTGCACACTCAAATTAGAAACCTCATAGGTTGCAGTCTCCATTTTTTATTTCATTCACACTGTATTTTTTGTTAGGGATAGTGCCATTCATTCTAATTAATTATTGGATGATTAGACTGATATTTTTTACTTCTGTTAAATATATCAGAACAATTTTCCTATATTCAAAATTCCAATAATTAATAAATTAATAACATGTCTCTCTTAGCATTTTAAGTTTCTTGACAAATTATTTTTAATTCCATAATAAAGTTTTCAACTGGAAATCTGAAAGTTTTATTATTTTGAATAATAAACAATCTTTTGTTGTATTCAGCTTCATCAGTTGAATTTCATGAGTTCTAAAATTTTATAATTCTGTTTGTAATATTTCATCTACTTCTGGAATAATTTGTACTGAACAAAACATGTAAAAACATTAGTAATGACACTATATAACTTATTTGATGTGTCAATTTTTTTATGTAATGATATTTAATATAAAAAATATAATTCTAATTAAAATTAGATTTAATTATAAAAATACTTCATAATTGACTAATCTCTCATTTTCTTAGGAGAATTTATGAAATAAAACAACAGAGGTGTATATTACATTTAGTTTATTTTGATACTCATTAAATATAAATTTAATGAGTATCAAAATTTGGTTTTAATTATTTTCTATTAGTAAATGACTAATAAACAAAGCAATCTTTGTCAAAATGCACAGAACAAATTTGTGTGTTACTTTTAGGTTTAAAATCTTTTATTTTTATTAACTGTTCCTTCATTAAAGTGGGTTATTGTGAGGAAATTACGGAATGATATTCCTTTATCTATATATTCCTTCTTTGTATTATCATTTGTACTGTACATCCAAATGCACAACATGACATAGGTATTTTCATTTGTTATTCAGCTTGTTTTGAATGAAGTGAATAACTAACAGTGGATAACAACTAGTGATGGCATGATACCAGAATTTCTCCTGATTCTGATTCAATTCCAATTCTGCCAAAAAGTCCCAATCTTAATTATTTTGAATACTTTCTAAAGTTTATTTTAGAAAAGAAAAATTAATGATTTACATTATGAGCACAATACACTCATTAATTAATAAACATCAAGCTTAAAAATGGAAAATGACTGGGAAATCCAGAATCAATCTTTTGAAAGAAACCTGAAAATTCTCCATTTATATGTGGATATACATGCTTTTATTGTGTACTACAAAATTTATAATGTTATTTCAGATAAAGTTAATATTGCAACACTACCCTCAAAGAAATTACAGCTAATTCCCTTTTATTCAAAGAAATATCCTATCATGTCATCTATGGTCATCATCTTTGGAAATTGCTTTGTTGGCTGACACAATCACCAGGGGAGAGAGAAGGTAAATGAGAAGATGCACTTCTTTTTTTCATGCTTCTTGCAATTGGCATGCCTTGTAAATGCTTTAATTCTATCACTAAATGAGGTTCGGCAAATGATGCAAAGAACTGAACAAATGTCATCATCATCACAAGTTAACCAAGTTTTGAATTTATTCACTTGAGAGACGAATGTATAGAATGACTCATCTTAAAAAAAAGCAATTTTTAAAACTCAACACAACAGTAAACTTGGCATAAACAAGTATTTTTACTTAAAATCACGCAAATTGCATTTGAAAATTTAACACATTACAGCTACAATCTACAAATCATAATGAGAAAGTTATTATAAGTAAACATACTAAATATTAAAAATAATTTTGTATTTTGATATAAAAAAAAAATTATATATTTTTTTCAATTTTAAACTGTTTTGCAGACTACCAGGCTTGATTTGAAACTTTGTATCCCGATAGTTCAATCACTGTTAACTCATAATTAAAATTTGAAAAAAATTTTAAACTCAGGCAAATTTATAAAACAAAAATTAACCAAATTACTAAAAAAATTAAAATAAATTTTAATTTAATTATCTTTTGTGCAAAACAACAAAAACAATTTCTTTAGTTATATCACAAAAGAAAAAAGAGAGTTGCAATTAATTAAAAAAATTGTAATTGAAAGATTCAAAAAATGCAGGCAAAATTAATGCAAAATTAAATAAAAATTATTAAAAATAATTATAAAAACTAAAACTAAATTAATACTAAATAAATTAAACCTAAAAATTAATGAGCAATTATTGCAGTCTGGCATGTGACAATGTCGGGCTGCAATTTTTAATCATATTTTTAATTTATTTATTTTAAAATATATGCTCTCCACTTCAAATTAATAGTGGCTTGTCCCTGTATATCATACTTTTCCTTTAACAATAAAGTCATGCCAGTCATCTAACTCCTTTCATGGGAAAATTTTTGAATTAAAATAACATGACTTCTGGTTTGCATTGGAAGTTCACGTACAGTTAATCAGGACTTCCCTTCTTGTCCCTAAGCTTTCCATATCTGTTCTCAGATTTTGTCTATCTAACTCAGTACTTAAGATTAAAGGACAGACAACAGTGGGAATTTATAGGTGTACAATTTTTTCAAATTGCAGTCCAATTAAAACAAAATAAAATAATAATTTAAATTCTGGCCTTTACATTGAAATGGAAATCATAATTAAAAACAAATATCAAAATTAATTAAAATTAAAACAATGTTTTTAAAAACCATCTAAAAGTTCTTTTAAAATTTTCAAATTGTAAATCAAATTTATTTTAAAATTTACATTATTTGTGTTTAGTGGTGACAAAACATTTTGCTTTTAATATATTATAAATACAGATACAGAATACAGATAGCCGTTCAAGCCAGCTCAATACCAAGCAGACGACAACCCTAATGCCACCCTATCTCCCCTAAAATGGGAACAGTTACTACTAACAAGTAAGTGCAATCGCTCATCACTCTGATTACATGAAAGAAAAGTCTGCAGTGACAGACATCACCTTGTTATGGAATGTCACATGCTCTCTGTTTTGTCAACTTTTAAGTTTCCAATGAACTAATACTTAATTTTTAATGTTTGACTGAAAGAAATAATTACTTTTCTTATTAAATATAGAAGAATTGTTTTAAGAATTGGAAATTGTGATGAGATTTGCTCAATTTCAATTCCTGGAAAATGCCCAATTTTTCCAATTCCGATTAATCATCCCTTCACTAATAGCAACCACTATGTTGACCATAAGCCACTTTATCAAGTGAACCTTTTCTTCACATGAATAGACCTCATTGATCATATTTTAATTGGAACACATTTTTGTTGAATTAAATTTTAAAATCAGCTCTTAAAACTTAAATGAATAATTATAATTTTGACTTAACAAAATGTTTCAATTAAATTATTATTTTTCCATTGAATTAATGCTTCTTATATCTTCTCATTAACTCTTAATTATAATAAAGACTATTTTAAGCCACATCTATAGTGGATATGTTTTTAAACTTATATAGAATTTCAATTTCTATTTAACTATAATCTAAGTAGGTACAAAATTAAATTCCAATCCATATTTAAAAATTTGAAAATGCAAGTGCAATTCAATCCCACACAGGGCCATGCTGAAAGATGAGGCAAAGGAAACTGCCTTAATCATCAAATTAGAAGGAATACTAAAAAAGTATCATAATGTAAAGTTCATAATATTTATAGAAATATAAGTGCATTGACACACTGTTCTTAGATTTATCTCAGATGCCAAAATTGTTCAGAACAGTCTTGATCCCAGATCTCTGGGATATAAATGATCATATGATAATATGATCATCAGATTAGAGATTAATTTATCATGAGTCAATTTATCTCTTCTAACATTTATTGAAAAATAGATAAAATTTTTTAAATGAACAAACAATTTATGATCTACTTTTTGGAAAATATTTTTAATTTCACAAAATATTTCCAATCTGAAAGAAAATTTTACATATTAAAATTTGTTTTTTTATATATTTTTTGTTTGTTTACTACTTATTTACTAAATTCTCTTTATTGAAAATTGTAGAAAAAAAAATATTTAAAATGGCAAAATAATATTATTATAAATTCTGTCTTTCAATTTTAAGAAGTATTTATTAAATACAAAAATCATTTCAAGATTTCCACAATATTGTTGAGTTTCCTGTAGATCGAAATCCACGGAGACAATAATAATATATATAAAGGACTCAATGACAAACACATGCACGAAAATAAAACAAAAAAAGTTTATTTTACCAGTACCATAACCGTGATTCCTACTACTTGAGTTTACATGATATACAATTCCTACCACTCGAGTTTACACTATATATGTATTGTCAACTTAAAACTAATAGTTATGTACAAAACTTGGAAGAAAATTACATTACAAAACGTATGTCCCTTGTTGTTATCTCTAAATTTCCTTAAGATGGAAACGGATTGGATCTTGAACTGGAAATGGTCTTCCTTTCTCACTCCTATTCTCACGGCCTGGCCTCGAACCTTCGTATTATCCTCAACGGATCCAAAAACCAGAATCCCCTCAATTGTGAGAGTTCACTAATTTATACCTCCTGCTATCCGGAAGTCCGCTTTACTCACATGCCCACCTTGGACCAATCGGAAGGCTTTTCCCATGGTACCTAAGAGGTGACATCATAACACAAAAATACACGCAACATTGTATAAATTAAGAAAACCCAATACATACAAAAAGGAACCTGAGACAAAAAATATATTATAATAATACATAGTTGCATAGCGCTACAATATCATTATAAAATATCAATATTAAATTTTGAATTGCTAAATTAACATAAATTATTAACATAAAACTTTTCAGAAAGACTTTATTTAAGTAGTAAACTCTAAAACATATAGAATGTTCTTTTGTTAAAATTTTACTTTAATACATGCTTATCATGCAAAGATATTTTTTCTTTCATAAGATACTACCTGATTTTGATGGGGCCACCAGATTCCTTAAAACGCAAGGATAATCATTTTGTCCATATATTTCTCTATATGCAATTAACATAATAACTATTATATAAAATACATTTTATGTATAATTATTATTATTAATACAATAATTATAATAATAAAGTTTAGCAATTAGTTTCTGCAAATGTGTCCAATAAATATATATAAGTGTAAAATATCAATACTTTTTTAATCAAAATTTAATTAAAATATTAATTATGTACCAATAGTGACTATTTCTATGTTCATGAATTTGCACATAAAATACCTTTACAAAAATTCCACTATTTAGACTAGTATCATTGCTATCCATAAAACTTATCTCATTCCACATTAAGTCGAGTTTGCAAGACTCTACTGTATTTATATATTTAATGATAAGTACAGAACTTGATAATGCCAAAATATTTATGTAGACACAAAACATAATTAAAGAAAAGTTTAAGTTGTCAAATGCTTTTGTTTTTCATCATTATAATATTTTAGAATTTTACAGTAAAATATTCATAAGTTAATTCAAATTCATGGAAATAAAATATAATTTTTTTGGAATAAATTTATGTTTTAATATATAATTAAAAATAATCTAAAGCAAACTTAATGATCTTTTTAATTAGTTGCAGAATATAAATTGTATTTTATATATAATGTANTATTTCATTATATATTATATAAAATATAAATAAGGTAAATAACAAAGAGAATATTTTCATTGAAAAATTTTCTTTAAAACAACTGTACTCAATATGAAAATGAACTTATCATTCAAATTATTTATAATAAAATTTTGGATTCTATTACCTTCTTATTTCTATATTCTTTATCTATAATTAATTTATTTCGTACTTCTAACTTTTTGTCTATTGCTTCCTTCTCTTCTATAGATATGGCATGCAAGCCATGGTATTCCTCTATGAGATCTTTATATCTTTCTTTTTCTAATAGCATCTGCAAAATAAATATTTTTTTATTTAACATTTAGATGATAGTATTTAAATAAATTTTAACCTCCTTACCAACTTTAAAATATCACAACTTTTGCATCATATAGTTGTGAAATTTTCTAATACACATTTTTAGGCATACAAATAATCTATTATTGTTTACTAAAAGAATTTATTATTATTATTAGGACAAAAAAATGAAACTTCTCTGACCTCATTTCTGTTTTATAAATACTAAATTTTTTAAAACAATTTAAGTTTTACTTTATACAAGGTGTCCCAAAAGTCTGGATACACATAATGTAATGTCTCTATGGATGAGCAATTATTTATTGAGACATTAACAATGCCAGCCTGCAATTTTTAATCATATTTTTAATTTATTTAATTTAAAATATATGCTCTCCATCTCAAATTAATAGTGCCTTGCCCCTTTACATCATACTTTCCTGATAACAACAGTCATACCAATCATCTATTAACTCCATTCAGGGAAATTTTTCAACTGAACCACATGATTTCTGGTGAAAACCAGAAGTTTGTTTGTTAAGTTATGGCAACGCTTGGGCGATCTGCCTATGGTGGATGCCTTCTGGGAGGTCTTTTTTAAGGGAAACTGGCCCCTAGGAAAATAGGTGTTACAAACATGGAGAAACCCCGAAAAACTCCATGTGGCCAGCCCATCTGAGCGAGGCGCAAACCCACGACCAAACTCCCAGTGTTCAGGGTATGAAAAACACTTGGCCACTGGTAGGCACAATAGAAGTTTGTACATAGTTAATTAGGGTCTCCTGCCCCTAAGTTTTCCATATCTGGTCTTGTCTTTCATCTATCTAACTTTGTTCTTGAGAAGAATGGACAGACACAACAGTGGGAATTTATAGGTCTACAATTTTTTCATATTGCAGACCAAAGTAAACAATGGAATTATATATTATGATGCATGCCAAATCCAATGGTGACCATAAAGTTAACCTTGAAGGGTATTTTCAAAGTCATTCAAAAAATGAATCAAACCAAAAATGTCAATTAGAAAATTGTAGGCCATATAAAAATTAGTAATAATCTGCTTTTGTTTGATACATAAACATGAAAATAAAATGAAAAACAAATCCAAAAACTCAAAAAATTTTGTTTATGCAGTGAAGCACCAGCATCAACGTTCCAACTCAGACAAAACAACAAACAAAAAGAAATTCACAAACAGAATCACTATACATCTTTAACTACCTACAACTGGCATTTTTAGAATTTGTAAAAAAAACAAACATGTGCTAAAATTGACAACGATTTCTAAATAGTTCTTTCAGAGTTATTAAACAGAAAGGAAAATAATCAGAATCTTAGCTTTTAAAATGCAAACTAAAGTAGGAGTGTCTGATAATATCAATTAAAGCACAATACATACAAAACAAACAGAAGAGAACTAAAGAAAGTGCATATGATTTCCAAAACTACTTAAAAGTATAACTATAGATAAATATGTCTGCAATGCACAAAGGATTTTTCATGTTTTTTAAAAATACTGTTCATAAGCTTAGACAAAGAAAAAGTTGTTGGAAGAATTTATAATTTCAAGTTAAAATCAGCAGATAATCTGCATCATTGCATAATTTGCATCTGCTTTCAAATTGACTTTTAAAAACAACTCACAAGCTAAAATTATGGTAATTATTACTTTAAATTCATAAATTTTTATATAAAATAAAAAAAATCTATATTAAAAAATAAGCTTTTAAAAATCTTTATCTAACAAACCTTTCTTTGAGATGATCTTCCACGCAGAGCTTTTTGCATAATTATAGTTGCATGATGTTGTTCTGTAACATCTGATAATACAGTTGGCTGATCCATAGAAAATGTAGGTTCTTCTTGTATGCCTAACTTTTTCGAATGCGTACGTTTTATATGGCTTTCTAAATTTAAAAACAAAATTAATAATGTTTATGTCATTTCATTACAGACCAAATTAAAAATAACATTTGTTTTAAAATAATTTATAAATTTTACTTATAACAAAAACATATGACTATATAATATCAAAATTTTATCTAAACAATAAACATAACTTTCTTAGTTAAAAGCAAAAATAGTTGTTCCAATGTACGAGAAAAATAGTTTTATAAAAATTCTTCCAATACAAATTAATGCATCTTAAAAACCCTAAACTATTTATCAATTTAGTATTGTTTGTACCTTAGCTATTAATAATTAAATATATACAGTGGTACCTCGGGATACAAAATTAATCTGTTCCGAAACTGAGATCGTATCATGAAAATGTCGTAAGGTGAATAATTTTTCCCCATATGATTACATGTAAAACCAAATAATTCGTTCCAACANCAGTATCGACTTTAATTCAAAATTGCTTTTTGAAATGATCATTTCATTCTTGATTGAAATTTTTTGATTATATAATGATCGATTTTAGCTACATATATCTTTAGTTTGTAAGTACCTTTCCTAATAATAACAAAAAGCTTATTTAAAGGAATGTACACCCTGATCAAATTGATAAACTAAAGTGATTGATTGGAATAGGGATAATATTGTATAGAATAGTCTAGATATAAGACCTAGTGTAGTATTAAGAGAGAGAGAGACATTAATAGAGATATGTATTTGTTAAACATACTACCTTTAAAATGAACAATACTTTGGTGAAAGGGAACTTTGCCCCAAAATGGATTTAAATGACCCTGGAGTCATACAACCTTTAGTGAACTCAACCACCTGAACATTTGTGGTTATGTTAAATGAAATTTCAGCAGAAAAGAAGTGTGTCAACATACAGGAAGAAGATACATTATATCATTTTGAACTGCACAGTGAACTTTGAACTGTTAGCAGGTGCTTTTTGAAACAAGAAGACATCACATGATCTTCTAATATACCTGAATTTGTGCAACTATAAGAAGTCAGCCAACAGAGGTGCTGCCATAGAGACTCTCAGCAACAGAGAGGTGCATTCGAAACCAGTGACAGAACTATGTCCACTTTTACCGTCAATTCCAGACGAAGACACCTGTGTTCATTGTGTTTATTTTAGTAATATTATTAATCTGATGAATTGTTTACTATATTATTTCCATGTATTTCAATTTTGAATTTAATTTGAATTATTGTATACTTTTATGATTTTATTATTATGTATAACGCAATTTTTAGAGAGAGAGAGAGAAATTTCGAACTTATATATTGCAGTGAAAAATCACGCCTTCTTTAAATGTAGTGTGATTTTTGAAGATAAGGGAGTAATGTGAGATCCGAAAGGCCCTGGGTCTAATTTGTGAATTTTTATTTAATATGTTTAAATATCGACACAAAATATTACTT